>NC_026507.1:334405-508189 GCF_000182925.2 Neurospora crassa OR74A
ATTACTAAAAATAGACTTCCTTTACTACTATAATACGAAGCTAGATTTTAATACCGTTCTATATTTTTTTAAATCGGTCTTTAATATAAAGGTTTAGGGTAAAATTTATTCTAAAAGAATTAAAGCGGGGGAGGACGTTCTTATTACCGAAATCTTTACTAAGTTTAATACTCTATTATTAGGAAGGTAATTAGGAATTATCCTAATAAAATATAGCGCCCAATTTAATAATTAGTATAGTCTAAATAAACGTTCTACTTACAACTTTTATATATAATACCCTTATTTACTAAATGCTACCGTAGATAATAAAATTTATAAAGTTGTACCGTTTCTAAATTAATTTGAAGAACTAATATTTATCCCTAAAGGAATTTAAATAAATATAATTATATAATTATTGTATAAGGTTAGTAAAATGGCTATATTAATTAACGCTTCGGATATAGTATTTCTCGTCCCCGAAATCTAAATTAGATTTACCTAAAAATAATATACTATATTTATTAATAGAACTACTAAGGACGAAAAGGAAGAGGCTATTAAGAAGAGCGCTTTCGAAGTACCCTCCTACAAAATTACTAAGCCTATTAATATTAAAGCTATTCTTTCTAAAATAAGTATTAATATTTACAATACGGATCTTAATTTCTTAGAGTAAATTAAGAGCCTCCTAAATAAGTATATTAATATTTTTAGAAATAGAAGGATTATACTAATAAAAGAAGAAGATAAAATACGTATTAATTTAATTAAAGAATAATAAAATTAGCGGAGAATTATTAAATTTTACCCTTTAAGTACTAAGGATTATAAATTCCTTAATAAGGAATATAATAAAATATACGCTTAAAGTAAAATATTATTTATATTATAACTAATTCCTATTACTTACTTAATATTTATCGTCTAAAGAAAAATTAATAGAATTAATAAAGGACGTATAGTAATTAATCTTCGTCCGCTTAATAGTATTACCGTACTAAACGTATATCCTTTACCCAACTAAAAGGACATTATTAACGCTATAATCGGCAAGAAATTCTTTTCAATCTTTAATACTATTAAATTTTTCTATCAATTACCTATTTTTATTAAACATCGCAACTATATAATAATCATCAACCCCCGAGGTTTTAAACAGTCCAACGTCATACTAATAGGCTTTAAGAACTCTCTAATATTTATATAGTATTTTATAAACCGGTTATTCTTCGAATACTATTTATTCGTATATACTTATATCGATAATATTATTATTTTCAACGATACTTAAGAAAAATACTTAACCTACCTTACTATTATTATAGACCTTCTTAATAAGTATCGCATTTATATTAGTACTAATAAATTTTTCGCAAAGTATCCTTCTATACAACTACTTAGCAATATTATCGACGGAGAGGGTCGTAAACGTACGGAAGATTATATTAAAACCTTCTAGAAACTAACCTTCCCTAATATACTTAATAGTTTTAAGACCTATTTTAATATAGTTAATTAACTATATTAAAGTATACTATAGTTCGCTATTAAAGAGGAACTACTTAATTGAAGAAAAATAGAATTATTATAGCAAATATACGAATCGGGTAATTTATAAATAGGTTCGATAAAATAAGTAAAGCAAATATATACTTCCAAAGTTAAATTCGAACTAACCCTAGAAGAACGCGAAGCTTTCCGCATTATATAGGAAAACCTATATAATCAAATATATCTTTTCCACTATATAAAAAGCGAAACGCTATTTATTAAGACTAATACTAGCGGTTCAGTATATAGTATTTATATTTTCCAATTTAAATACCTATAGGACGGAGAATCCATTCCTAAAATAAGTAAAATTCTACTAATTATAATTAAACTTATATACTTCTTATTAAAATTAACGTCCTCCGCTAAAAAGAAGTACGGTTCTACGGAAATAGAAATTACAACTATTATTTAGGTATTATAAAAGCTCCAAAAAATAGTTCAATCTAACGAATATTATATTAATATTATTACTAATTATATTTTTACTGCTAGAATTGTTAAGTACACCTTATTATATACAATAGATCTAGTTAAGGCCAATCCAAAGCTTATAAATACCGCTAATTAGGCATCCTAATTCAATTTAAATATATTCTATATTCTTAACCTATTAAATATTATACCGGATATACTATTAAAGTTACTAATTACCAAAACCGTTAATAAGAACAATACTTCTAATAAATTAACCGATATTTAATTTAATTTTATATAAATATAGAACATTAGCTATTAGAATAATTTTAACGTATTTTCATTTAGGCATACTAAAATTGTTCCAAATACTTATTAAATTTCGCTAGTTATTATACTAGAATTTCGCTAATAATTAATCGATACTTATCCCGAGGATTTAAAATATATTAGGGTTCTCTAGCTAATTGAGAAGATTAATATTCTAAGGTATATTTATATATAGCGGTCGGAAAAATGCCCAAATCCACTAATAAACCCCTATTTACTCGAAGATAGATTGTTTTACTATATTAATTATTAAAACGTACGTTGGCTATATATTCCTCGGATTTATATATAAAAGATACTAGAATTAATATACAATAAGAAGTACTATTTTAGAATTAACTAAATAATAAATAATTTAGCGCACTTCTATATAAAGCGAAAAACCTAAATAGTATATAAGTACGTCAAATATTACAAAGTTTACTATTAAAATTAACGAAATAAATAGCCAACCCCTAGAGAATTACTATTAATTCAGATATTTCTAAAACTATTCTATACTATTACTATAAACTTTATTACCGATATACCGATAATTAAAGCGGCCGGTACAATATAGGCCCTTAAAGGTTTCCTAGAATTGGATACTATATATACTATTACTTACAAATTTAGTAAAAAGGTACTATTAATGGCTAGTCATTCTACTTATAGTATATAGAAATAAGTTAAAGTATTACTTCGGACTTTATAACTCTATAATTAGGGTTTATTAATAGTTATTATTAGTAATTAAAATCCTAAATTTATTTTTACAATTTAAAAGAGTATTTTCGAAGTATTAGTAATTAACCTACTATTTTTAATGGCCTATTATACTTAAATAGACAGCCAATCGGAAAGAATTAACTAAATTACTAAAATAACTATTCGTATATAATATACAATAAACGTTATTCCTTAAATATTAATATTAACCGTATTATAGTACAATTTGAATAATATTATCTAATCTACTATTGGGTTATTACTAAATGAATTAATATACGGCTTCAAACCGCGAGCGGCCTTTAATCTACTCGTACTGGATAATTAGGAAACTACTATTATAGAATTTTTAGTAATTATTTATTAAGAATATTAATTCGAGGCTATAGAATTCATTAATTAGGTTAGAATAGCTACGAAGGAACAATATAATTCCAAGCACTCCCTAGTAACCTTCGACGTAGGTAATAAAATTTACTTACGTTTTAATAAAGGTTATTACCTCCCTAAAAGCCCGAAGAGAAAATAATTAGTAGAACGAATAGGTCCCTATTAAATTTTTAAAAAAATTGACCTACTAACTTACCGGCTTAACTTGCCTAACACTTAACGCACCTATCCTATTATATTAGTAGTATATTTTTATAAACTAATATAGGGTCCTAATCTATTTAATTACAAAATTCTACTACTATTATTAATTAAGGTAGATAGATAGGAGGAATAGGAAATTAAAAATCTTATTACTAGAAATTAAAGCTTATTAAATATATAATATTTAATTAAATAGATTAGGTACTAAGATAAAAATAATATATAGGAACCGTATAGTGAGTTTATAAAAAATTCGAAGGAATTAGTAAAAGAATTTAATAAAGAATATTCGTTAAATTTACCGTTCTGAGGCAATTGTAGGAAAGTAATTTAACGTATTGGGGGTATATTTTAATAGATATAGTATTAGAATTAATAGAAAATATAACATTTTTTATTGAAAAGAGGGGGAGATTACTTAGAAACTATAAGGGTTTGAGAATATTTCTTTTATTTAAAATTTTTTTATTTTCTTTTTATATTAGACTTTCCTATAGAAATTATATTTTCTATATTTTCTATTAAAATTTCTAAAACTTCGCTTAAAAGTACGCCTAAGCGGAAGTAGGCCTATTACTAGTAGTACATAAGATAATACACTATACGCTACTTACAACTTTAATTAAAAGTTTCTATTCTAATTAGGTAGGTATATATAGTCGTACGAAGGCAGCGGCAGCTACAATTATATACGGTAAACAGCCCCAGTAAGTAAATATTTGTAAAGGAAGAATCTTAGTATATATATACAATTTTTAAAAGAATTAAAATTATCCAACTACTCTTATATTCTCTCCTTCTTACCTTAGTAACCTTATTACTACCTACCCTATCCCTATATATTCAACTCTACTATAATTTTATATAATAATTTTATTAAAACTAATTGTTATTTATTAATCCTCTTTTATTTTATACTCATTAATTATAACCGCAGTATAATAAAATAGCCGATATTAATATAAATTCCCTACTACTTATTAATAATCTACTTGTAACTCTTAATAATTGGGTTAATAATTCTAATTGTAATAGTAATTTATATAATCTTACAATAGATCGGCAATTCGCCCTATAATTATTCGAATACAATTTATAATTCGACGTATTAACTAATATAGTAAGATACTTCAATTGTTATACTATTAATAATATTCCTAATAAAATTATCAATTTAAAAATAGATAATATATACGTAATACTACCTAACTTTATAACCAATCTTATCGAACAAATAAACTTAGTCTCGCTCAAACATTTCTTTAATTATATTCGCTATAAATATATTATTAATACGTTTAATAATTTCAATTAAAATCGTCGCCCCTACAATCCCCTTAGCCGTCTTCCTAGTAAATCCTTCTAATTTACTTAAGGAATTCTTATTTATAACCCTAAGAAAGCGGAAAATAGTAAACGCCTAATACTAATTATAACTACTAACTATCTCTTTATACTATACGAAAATAAACTATACTTTATTCTTTACAATACTATCGATCGTACGAGTAAATTAATTAATATAGATTCAGCAATCCTACACTCTATTAATAACAATTTTACCTACCTTACACTCGTATTTTTATTAAACGAACTTCTAAAGGACTTAATTTCTAGTAATTATAATAGATCTTAGTAGGAATAAGAGTCTAATACTCTTACTAAATTTAATAATACTAAAATTTAGGAGTTATACTTTAGCGGCAAATTCGATTTAATTCCTATAATCGCTATTAAATTTAACAATATCCTCTTCGGAAAAGGATATATAAAAGAGTTAATTACTACTAACGAACATCTTTAAATGTATTACCCAATTACTCTCTATAATATTTACCTTAATAATTGTATTATTAATATTAATAATATTAACTTCTCTAAAATTTAAGAATATTAAAAATTCGCCTAACTAGCTAATAAAGTTTATAAAGCTTTACAACCCTTAATTAGACCGGCCCCTATCTTATTTTATATTAAAACCCTAATTACTAAAATAACTCTGAAAAAAATATATAAAACTCTAATCTATATTATATAATCGTATTCAACTACTATTAATAAAAGTAATAATAAAAGAAAAATATATCCAACCTTCGCTAACGCTTTCGCCAACTATAATAAAAATTACATTAATCTTAGTATTAAAATCAATTAAGAATTACGTACAGAAATTAAAAAGATTGTTAAAATATATATAAAAAATAAGAAGGAGTATAAGAAATAATTTACTAATAACTTGTTACGGTTCGCTGGGTGCTCAGAACTCCAAATATCCATTGATGTAATCAATAATATTAAAGTAAGAAAGCAAAATGCAGAAGGGAAGAAAGCCGCCGTTGGCCGGCCCAGTCAGGGATCCCTTTATGCAAGGTCCCTGGCCTAGGCAGGGATCCACCCTAGCTTACAGGGGTGGAGTCCCCACTTCCCCCCAGTCGCCTGCCAATAGCAGTCAACTGGCACGTACCCGACTATAGTACTGGGCGTACCCTAGCCGTAGTATTAGGCATACTTCAATTGAACAGTCCTAGTACCCTACTCTATAGCTAATTGTATATATTTAGTAATAAATCCCGGCTTATATATAAAGAAACTATTATCCTCAGTAGTACCTTAATCCTTCTTCCTAGTACTTCTCTGAGTGACCTTCTTACTAGAACCCTTCCCACCAGAGTCCTTTTTACTAAAGTCCTTCTCAATATATCCCCCGCACCTATCCTAATATTCGGAAATTAAATATAAAGTATTTTTGAGCTATTCCTCTGTTTATTATTCGTTATTTTCATTCCTATATCCCTTCTATTTAATTTAATACTTTATCTTCCCTCCTCTTAACTCCTTATAAATCACTAACCTTTCTACCTTGTATTGTAGGCCTAATTTTAATTCTAAGTCTTCTTAGGAATCCTCAATTAGTTTTAGGGGCGGGGGGAAGTATCGGAATAGGTTTTCTTCGTTAGGAGCTTTTTTGAAGTAAACGATCGAAATAACCGGGTAAATTCCCTTTATAGTATGGGGGAGTTCTAGTTTGAACGCTAGTTCTCCGACCTTTTTAATAACTTTAAAGGGACTAATTTGTTATTAAGAGAATTTTCAAGACGGACGGTCTTGTAAATAATACCTATAGTATAGCTTTAGGAAGACCTTATTACTAACTTTAATATTTATTAGTTTACGGCCAAAATCGTAGAACTATTTAGCTTTAGCGGCGGCGAAGTCTATAGTAAGTTTAGTTTTTTTACGAATATAATTGTAGAGTATAGGGTTGTAATTTTGTAAAGAAGGGTTGTTGAGGGATTCTAAGGGGCTTTGTAACTAGTAACTAAAGAGGTATTTGTATGGTGATACTTTGATGGCGTTAATATAAGTACTATTAAGGTTCTATTATAGTAATAGTAATAATAATAGCTAATTATTATCGGGGTAATTAAAAATGTAGAATCGGATAGTAATTTCAATACTTTAGTTTTTTCATTCCGAAGCGCTATCTCCTTAAGGGTAGTAAGTAGTGGTTATTAGCAGTCGGGTTCCCAGTACTTACTATATACCTTATTAGAAATTAGAAGTGAATTTCTTATTTCGGTCTAATATAATCCCTAGTAGGAGGCCCTAATTTAATAAGATGAGGGATCGTACAAATACTATGCCCTATTCTTCTACCGTATAGGTTGAATATCTTAGGATGAGTAGAAATTGTTTGGATATTATATTAGTAGTGGGTATTAAGGTATTAAAGACGTTGTAGCTGGGTAGTTTCTATAGGGAGTCTATAGTTAATATGGTTAGTAAATTAATAATAAAGTCGATAATTACTGTTTATATAAGGAGGGTATTATTGAACTTTGGGCGAATAGGTTGGAACTCTCCTATAGGGGGGAAGCGGTTAATTTGGTTTAAGTTATAAGACGGGTAATTTCGAATATATTACTTAATAAAATACATTTTATTAATAATAGAGAAATTTTTCAAATTGTAGAACATTCGGTCTTGACTAAAATAGTATTTCTTATTATATACTAACTCTAGGATTTTCTATATACAGCTATAGGGAACGTACAATGTTTTTACACTGTTTAATTGGCTAGTATAGATTATTCTATCGATTATAAAAAACGGGTAGCCGGGATAGTAAAAAAATATAACGTCCTTATTATTACTACGCAGCCGAAAGTCTTATAGATCGCTAATAACTACAATGTACTTTCCATCTTTGTAGTAGGTAATTATAAATTAATTCTTCAATTCTTTATTTAAGACGGCCTTAATAATTATAAAATATATTTAGTCGACCGTTAATTAAACGTCGTCGAAGATGGAAGTACCTTCGGATTATAGTTAGATATCGTTGGTAGACTGGAGTCGGTTTAAGGCGTTGGGTATAAAATTTAATTTACTAGGTAGATAATATACTTTAATATCGTATTAGGAGAGGTAGATAGACGTATTAATTAATCGTTTATTATCCTTATCCGTAGAATTTATTCGCAATAATTTTTACTTAATAATACCCTTCGTTGCAAAGTAATTTATAAGGATAATAATTATTTTATTATAGGAATAAATATACGTTCGGAGCCTCTTTACAGTCTAAATTAAGTAGATAACCTCTAATTCGGAGGGACCGTATTTTATTTTAATGTTAATTAAGTATTTACTTAAGAAAAGAATCGGTAAAATTTAGTTTGTAGGGATATACGTACCGGGTTCCTAAACGTAATTGTTTTTCAAATGAAATACTATTATACCGAAACCCTTTTCAATAGAATTATTAATTTAAAGGAAAATTTATTTATCGGGATCTAAGTAATACAATATTACCCCGTTACAAATTTCGGCCTAGAGAGTTTTAAATAAAGTTACTTCTTTTTTTATAAGAATAAACTTCGTACGTATACAATAAGTAGCCTGTTTAGCTAGCTTACTGTTAATAATAATACCTTCTATACGTCCTACAATGAATAATTAAACCTTTCTTCGTTAAAGTAATTTAAAGAACTAAATATAATAAGGTATTAAATAGTATAAAAATCCTAATACTCCTAAATACTACTTAAACGCCTTCAATTATTTAGGGAAAATAAGCTTTTTAAATACTTCGATTCGCTATTAAGTATTTTAGAATCCTAAACTATCGATCCGGAAGCTTAGGAGTTCGATGTTAGGGTAGCTTAAAAATAATTTCTTTGGGGATAGTAAGATATTTCGGGAAGTAAATAGGTTAAAAATAGTAATTAAATGGGTAATATAGTCCTCCTACATATTAGAGATAATAATAATATTATTAATATATATACGATAGTAGTTTTTATAGTCGCGGAGAAGCTGGTCTATAAACCTCTATATATATATAAGGGTATTTTAAAATCCTATTTAAATTATTATCGATGCTTCGAGACTCTTATAGGTAATAAGAATTAAACGGTTTCGGTAGGTTAGCTATATTCCAAATTAATAGAAAAAGGCTATTATATTAATAACGGCTACGAAACGTTTACTTCGTATAAATACAATTACTTCGTTTTATAAGGGAAGTAGGTAATTATTAAGTACGGTAAGGCCATTAATAACCTTTATATCAATAATTAGTCGGCCTTTTTACTTCCCATCCCTTATTTCTTTCTAAACTATAAATATTAGGTATATAAATAGAGTTGCCCGGGTAATTTATTATATTTTACCTTACTTATATAGTGTATTGAAGACTTTATCGATAATAGCCTACTCCTTTTTACTTAACGGGTATATTCTTATAGCTACCCTTTAATTCTACTAGTTTTCTACTAGCGGAATATATATATAATTTTCCTCTAATATATTTATTAATCCTCCTTCTTTCTATAGTAATAAGAAAGATTTTACTAATTTTTTTAAAGCCTAGGTATGTGCTTTATCGGCCGCATAAACGTGGATACCCTCTTTAGTTACTATTTCTAGCTTATTTATACGGATACCCAAAATTAAATATTTCTTTAATACTACTAGGAAATTGAAGGGTTCGGGTCCTTCTAATACGGGGGTAGGTCGTTAGCTTCGAGCGGCGGCTTCGATAGGGGGAGTAAGGTTTATTTCGAAGTTTATTAGAGGAATGTAGTTAGCTATAATATACTTAATAACTTTATTGATAGTAATTATAGGGTTATTATTAAGGGTATTGAATATTTAGATAAAGAAGGCTACGGTTTTAATTTCGTTCTAATCGCTAGTAAAATACCTACTATCTTTACACTCTTCGATATACCTAATATATTATTTTTTAGAGATTATACGGACCCTATGGGTAGAGTTTTTAAATAGAATTATTTTCGGGGACTTATAGTTGACTACTGTATTTACTGTACTACTGTTATTGGAGTTAAATATAAAGCTTCGTCCTTTAGGTAGTAGTTTATAATATACGGCTATTATTACTTCCTCGCTAGGCTATAAGATAGTTTTTTTTAAGATAGTAACCTTTCTTATATATTTTATAGAATGGTGTTAAATATTAAAAGGAATTATTAGAGGGCCTATATTGGGGAAAGTAATATATTTAGTATTATAATTAATATTTGCTTAACGGGGGTAGAAGAAGGAGTTTGCTAACAATAGGTTTGGCTATAGCTTATCTATTACTTAATTAGCTATTTAAATTTTAATTAGATTAAATTTATTATTAACCGTACCTTTGAAGTAGAATATAAAGGTCGCCTATTCTATAAGCTTTAAGGATTTACCGTTAATTCCTTAAATTTTAGTAGCGTATTTTATTGAAATAGTATATTCGAAAGTAGATAGGAAGTTCCGGCTAATAATTATTTTAGCGGTGCTTAAATCTATATATATTTCGGTCTCTTTAATTTCAGGTAAAGCTCTAGCTATAATACGGAAGTGAGTATAGTTAAATAGTAGTCCTTTTAGAATTTCTTTATTCTTATAAACTAATATTTTGAATATTAGTAGTCCGACGATTAGGGAGGCAATCCTTTAAGGGGCGGGTCGTTTGTAACTTACTTTAGTATCTTTATAAAAGTCGATATATTTAAATAGGGCGTTTTAGGATAGGAAGATTTCTATATAGTAAATATATATTCGGGATAAGGGGGCTACTAAAAGGGGGGCGCATAGTTATTTGTATATTAGGTATAATTTTATATATTGGCGTCTTACCTTTATTAATAGGAAGTCCTTATAATAGTAGGAATATTTTAATTTACTATTAAAAATTATATCCGTAGTGTGGAATACGCTGGCGCCGTTGTTTAAATCCGATTTTCCTAATAATATAGAGGCATCGCTAATATAGGCCGTTTAATTGTCCTCCGTATTCCTAGCTTCTTTATTACTTAACTTATCAATATAGTAAACCCTATCTCTACGATCGTTACGGCGGTTACGGTCATTATACTGGTTATAGTTATTATAGCAATTATAATCGTTACGCTAGTTGCAATCGTTACGTCGGTCGTAATTATTATATCGGTTGTGATTATTGCGGTGATTATAGTTATTGCAATAATTATAATTGTTGCGCCGAATATTCTAACTATTACGATTATCCTAATTATAGTCGTACTAATTAGCGGGGATAATTGCCTCGATTTTTACAGTAGTACTAGTAACTTTTTAATAGATGTATAAGTATCGCTCGCGGGCGGCTACTAGTAAAATTACTTTAGTACCTTCGGTCTCCGTAAGATATTCGGCGAGGGTACTTTTCTTTGTAGGTAGATTAAAGTATTATTTAATTTTAAAGTCTATATTAATTTAAATTTGGATTATGACGCTGTACTAATTCTTACTAGTATAATGGAAAGTTCCTATTGTATAAACGTAACGAAATTTGCGTTAAATAAATTAAAATAGGGCGTTTTTATTACGGACAATATCCTTTAGTTCGAAGCGGTCTTCGGTAAATTTCTTAGTCGCGGTAGCTAAATTAGGTAGGAAACGATTAATTAGTACTTTAAGAACAGGCTCGAGGCCGTTTTAACGCAAATATTAATACTTTAGGGGGTCGATTTCGTTACTCTACTATAGTATAGTTATACTACTAAGGAGGGTAGAGAAGTATTATATAATTTGTTTCTTAGCGTTGGCGGTAGTATTCTCATTTTCTAAAAATAATAAAAGGCGTTTATAGAAGAGGAACGCATCTGTATAAATTAGGGTCTTACTATTAGTAATAATACTAATATCGTCGGGGTTAGTATAAAATAGAATAAATTAACTAATATCTTCGCGCTTGAGTCTAAAATTAGATTTTTAGGAATAGGAAGAGTAACTAGTATTAATAGTACTAGTACGGCCCTGGTTATTACTAGGGTTATTATTAAGCGGGTTTCTATTACTACTATTATTAGGGGGCCCGCTGCTGCTACTACTAGGGGGGCCGCCGCTATTAGGAGGGGGGTGCGGGGAAGGGGTATTTCTATCTTCGGAATTAGAATTATTGGGGTTAGGGTTATAATAATTAATTTTATAGCGTTTTTCGTATTGAGCCTTTTTGGCCTTATAGTACTTCCTACAACGGTATTTATACTTAGAGTCGGTAGAATTTAATTTATCGGAGCTTAAACTACTAGACGACGGGTCGGTACTACCCTTTAATTTGGTAGGAGGCTTACTATTTCTATAAGCCTTATTGCGGGAAGGTTGATTACCTTCGTTATTAGCTGCTGTACGGATTTTAGTAGTTAATTACTTTTGTAGTTGGGTAGTAGCTTCGAAGCGCTTTTAAAATTCGGCTAGGCGATAGTTTAATATATAGTTATTATGTTTAGGGAAGGGTTATAAATTAAAATTAAATGTTCGGTTAATATTATAATTAGGGGATAAATTAGAATAACTATAGTTGGGCGGGGTATATAGATAATAGAGTACCTTTCCCTTATTAATATTTAGGGAGAAATTAATTAATTTAGTATAATAGAAGCGGGTGGGGTTAGGGCTACTAGTATTATTGGCGATTATAGTATAGTACTTGTTAGATTTAATATTGGGTTTAACGTTAGGATACCTATAATTAAATGCCGGGTTCTCGGTTGAGTGGAGCTTGATAGTAGGGATTTTGGGGCTTATATAAATTATTATTTCCGTTAATTTATTAATAGCTGCTGCCTTGGTATTATTAAGAGCTTGGTTAATAATAGGGGAATAAGTACTAGCCTTATATAAATTAGTAATAGAAAGTAACTACTATTTAATAGCCTTAATTACATTAGTTATTTTCTCGGCCTAGGTTTTGCTAATATTTATGGATTTGGCTACGCCCTTAAAACGATGGTCAATTTCGACCTATTTTCTACGAAAAGTTATATTTAGTTAATTAATATTAGTATTAAGTAGGTTAACTTTCTAATTAGTACTATTTAGGTTACTACCTATATTTTTAATTATATTATAAACGCTCTAAGAATACTTTAAATTATCCTTAATATCCGATATAATATTATTAATATTTTTATCGAGGCGGGATATATCCTTATTTATATTAGCTTTAAGATTATTAATACGAATATTAATAAGATTAATTTTAGCTGTATTAGTATTAAACTCGTCCTAAAGGTTATTAAGTTTTTAATTAATATTTTAATTATAGTACTTTATTCTTATAAATATAAATTAATTAATATTTTTACTAGTAGGGAGGTTAGGAGGTATATTTATACGTAAGTAGTTGTAACCCGGCGGAATATTACTTTTAATTTAATACAAAGTCTTTTAAATGGGTATTAAGGCTTTAATTGAAGAGGTACGAAACTTTAGTAAAGTTAATAGAGTAGTATTAAACTAAAGTAATAAGGTTAGGATAGGGTTAGATAATTTCTAAAGGTTTAGAAGAGTTCTATTGGCCGATGTTATTGGAAGGGGTATAGCGGGGGGAAATATACTAAATAAATTAGTCTTATTGGGGCTATTAATTAGCGGCGGTAAGGCCGGACTATCGGGGCTATTACTTAATCCGGCGCTTATTATACGAGAATTGCAATTAAATCGAAGGTTAATCCATCTTATTAGGTTTTTAAATATTTTGCAATAAATCGTTTTAAGGAAATTAGGAGGAAGTAGCGCCGGTTTGGACGGTTCCTCGTTAAAGGAATTAAATATAAGGTTTACTATAATTATAAGGTTATAGTATAGTATTAACGCCGCAATTATAGAACCGTATAAATATAGAGTAGAGGAGAGTCGCTAAATAAAATCACTAAAGTAAAATTATTAGAATAAAGGATACCTATCGTATTAAGGGATTACGTCGCACGTACCGAAGTCCGTAGACGCGATAATTTAAATTAGGGTAATATAATTAAGGAAATTAGTAGTGATAGAAGTGCGTAAGGATCTTACTGAGGGGCCGGAGTACGATTAAGTAAGAGCGTAAAGGAAGGAAGTGAGTAATTAAAGTAACCGAAGCGGCGATGGTTAGTGAGGGGGGTTAATTGCGGGGTCGATGTTCGCTAGAGAAAATTATAGGATTTAACGATCGGAAGCGTAGAGCGCGTTGTAGAGTAATTAAGCAATATTCCAATTAAGGGATCGATTGATTAAGAATAGTTTAGTTAATTAGATCTTTTAGTTGTAGTTACTAGATGTTACGGTTCGTTGGGTACTTAGAATTCCAAATATCTATTAATATAATTAATAATATTAAAGTAAGAAAGTAAGATATAGAAGGGAAGAAAGCCGCCGTTAGCCGGCCCAATTAGGGATCCCTTTATGTAAGGTCCCTAGCCTGGGCAGGGATCCACCCTGGTTTGTAGGGGTGGAGTCCCCACTTCCCCCCAGTCGCCTGCCAATGGCAGTCAATTGGCACGTACCCGACTACAGTACTGGGCGTGCCCTGGCCGTGGTACTAAGCATACCTCAATTGAGTAGTCCCAGCACCCTACTCTATAGCTAATCGTACATATCCGGTAACATAACTACTCCTTTTTGTAATATAAATTAATTCGCAATACTAAAGTAACTCTTAACCTTACCTTTAATAAGAGACGTAATAGAGATACTAATTTTACTAATTGTATTCCCTTAAAAGCGATACTACTTACTATCTAATATTCCAATTATAGTACTAAACTCCCCAAGCAAATTAGTAATCTATTAAATAAATTTAATTATTTCTATTGTACTTAGGTAGCACTTACCGAATCGGCCTTAAACGAATTACCTATAATTAAAAAAGTAATCGACTATATTATCGAAATTAATAAGGAAGCCGCTCTACTTATCAACTTTATCTCTTACGAAGAAATCGAGGGTATATTAGCGAACGCTTTAAAGAAATAGACTAAGGTTTTAGCAGCCTCTAACGAATATTAGAATAAAATTATATAAAAATTATAGGCAAAATTAACAATCCTCTATACCGAATTTAAAGAAGCGTAAAAAATTCGTATTCGCCACTATCCTATAACCTTAACCACCAATAGAACCCGTATACTCGAAACCCTTCCTAATATTACTACTCCTCGTAGTATTTATTCTAATAACCTTTCGCTTTAATATATACCCAATTTAATAAAATTATTTAATAAATTTTATACAATATTAATTCACTCTAATTCTTACTTCAATATTTTATTTACTACCCACTCTCCTCGCCGCAATTATCTTCCTACCGATTAGGAATAAAAGGACTCTCCACTAGGACGTAAATATTCTTATTAAAATATATAGCGTATAAACGAGAATAAAGAAATAAAAGAAAATAATTTTAATAATCGTATACCTTATTACGAATTCGGTTATTAAAGGATTAGTACTAAATTATTAAACTATATATTCTATTCGGGTAAATATACGTTTTTATATCGGGTAACTAATCTAAATATAAACGAATAAATAAAAACTCTAATAGATAACCGGATCTTTTATATATATAATTAAACTTAATAACATTATATAAATAGCGAACACTCTTCTCTTTTTATTAAGAGGGAAATGTTATAGGGCATTCTTAGTAAATATTTAAATACTCTATCTTATTATAATAAATATTTACTAAAGTATATAATTTACTATATAAGAGTATTCGTCCCGTTAACCTCTATTAAGGTTAATAAATTATTAAATTATATTATACTAACCTTATATTTATCTTACTTACATTCAATAAAATCGTATACGAGGTTCCAGGTTAAGGCTCGCAATAGCTCTTATCTTCAACTTCCTTTAATAAGACTATCGTTAATCGTTACGCACTATTGCTCCGTCCAGCAACCAATTACTTATATCATCATTCTCTATTGTTATCACTTGTGAAGCACATCTTCGCGTAACATAACCCGAATAGTAGTACCTACACCCACTAAATTATTTATATTACAAACCCCTAATACCTAACTAACCTAACTTCTAATATATATACTTATTAAATAAGACTAACTAATAACTATTAACGCTTATAAGGTACTCCCTAATACCAATAAAATCTTCTTAAATATTACCTAATATCTCTATTAAGCTCCTAAGGGGGTTGTACAACTTTATTAATACCCCGGTAGATTGTAGAGAGCTATATAATAATAGTACTTTCAATTAAAATAGGGCTTCCTTTATAAATTACTATAGGAAGGTGCCTAAACTATAGTCCAAAATAACCTTCCTACAAAGGGGGAATATACCTATTAAAAGTAATACTAACGACCGTACTTACTACTAGTAACTATACTTACTACTAGTAATTATACCTACTATTAGTAAAATAATTATACCTTCCATTATTACCCCTATACTCCTTCTTATATACCTACCGACTGGTAATTTAGGAAGCGTATAATCTAATGTACTAAATTAAGACTTTTTAATTCCTACGAAATTTATTAGTATAAGAAATTTTAAAAATCGATTTACAATTATACAATTATACTACTAAGTCGCACCTTTCTAAGAATCTTACTCAATTTTAAAGACTATATTTACCTAATATTACTTTATAATTACCTAATATTTCTTTACAATTACCTAGGACTTTTTCTATTTACCTTATATTTTCTCATCTACCTTATACTTCTATTAAAATTCTAAATAATATAGAGACCTTTTTTTACCTACTAGGTTTTTTACTAGCCTATATCTACAACCTTCTTATCTACCTTGCGTTTTGGGCAAAAGTAACTTTATTTTTCCCCGTTTTTCTCCGTATTTATTTCGAAGGGGAGTATTGAAGTATCTAATCCCTCTAGAGGGATCAAATACTTCGGGGATTCAGCCCGGTATTTAATCCCCGGGGTTTTTATCCCGGCATCTAATCCCTATTCCGGGGATCAAATACTTCAGAGGAATTATCTAAATCAACTACGTATAAACTAGTATTTAAAAATAGGCGGTTCCCGCCCATCCTTCCAATCTTAAAATTAATAGTTTAAGGCAATAAGAAAATCAATTTCACAATCATCTTTTTAATAGTAGGTAGTACCTACTAGAGGTACCTAATAAAACTAGGTCTAGGTCGCCGATAGCAAATAAAGAGGCTAAGCGCTATAATCGTTATGTGGATCGCGTGGATCGCGTGGTATAGCTGGATTAATTGTAGTAGTAGTTGTTTGTTTATTCGGTAGGTCATCTCTCTTTATTCTAAAGGGATAAATAGTTGCCAGGGGGAAGCAAGGAGGAACTAAGGGGGGAGCCACTCGGAGGGAGGCCATTGTTTAACTCGGACCCGAAATATTAATAAGATGTAGAAATAGGATAGATAGATGGATAGATGTAGACTTCGGACATGTTTGAGCCGGGATGTTTGGTGGGGGGGGATAAAAAGCCACGTGGAGGATGAAGGGATTGTCTGGGGATGTGGAGGGGGCCATCAAGGGATGGAGAGTGACGAGTGTAGGGAAAAAGATATACACATCAATGCTGGTTTGTTTGTTAGCGTAGGACACGCCCTACATCCTTCTACAGGGGGGTAACACGGTCAGAAAGGTCTATTCGCGCGATTTGATTGGCCGAAATCGCTAGATTTTAACGTTAGAATGAGTTGATAGAAGGGATTCACACACACGCACACAAACCTCTCTTTCTAGCTAAAAACTACTAGAATCACCAATCATTTACAATTTTCACCTCATTACCTTCTATAATCAGTATAATTATTAGGTATTTACTTTTTGTTGTTCCCCCTGTTCGAAAACCCTGTAAGTAGGTACCAAGCTAACGAACAAACCAGGGGTGATGTGTAACTACATAGAGGGGGCGGAGGGAAAGGGGAAGGAGGGATGTGTGCTTGGCATCCTCGAGGCGATCAATCTGGCATATGTCGTATCGTCCAGTGTGTCCATTGAACTACCTCTAGGTAGCTACCTGGAAAATCGCACTCGATCCGAGGTAGACAATCATTCCATTCCGCTATGAAGGATGGTTCTACAGATGAAGCTTTTGCCGAGTGTCTGTGAGGATCGTCTTCGGTCCTGTTGGTGAAGAATGAATGATGGAGGTTAGGGTCATTGGCCATGCTCTACACCTCTACAGTCATGGGCGCACCCTGCACACTTTGAGAGATGCCCATGCCCTCCGGAGGCAGCTGGGGTTTGGAAAAAAAAAGACCCCAAGATCTGCTTTCCACCTTCGTTAATGAGTCGAGGCAACGCCAACGCAAACAAAAAGAACGAAGTCATCGCCAATTCTTGGCGCCAAGAACTGCTTGGTCTGATGTTTCAAAATAAGGTTCGGTTCGGGCTGTTGACATAGTGTAGGTGCTTACAGGGACCACCACGCAGCTGCCACGCAGTGAGCCGTTAGCGGGTCGCCCCCCCTGAATTTTGGCGTGATCTGGGCCTGGACCTCTAGCCAAGCCACTTCGTCTCAATTCTGGCCCATGCAGAATTCCTTCTCTTCCCATCTTCCACCCCATTCGCCCTCGGCCGTAATCCGGACGACAACGGCCCGCAAAGTAAGGTGATGATGATCACAGGTGGAGGTTTGGACTTTGGAATTCCTACTTCTAGAACAGACTGAGCAGATAGCCGAGTATCGAGACTCGAACGATGCATTGATTTCATCGACGACATCATCACCCGTTCTGTCGGGTCTAAAGGAGACATGGCCTCATCTCGGGCCTATGTCGAGGTATCATTTAGGTTGGTAACAGACAAAAAGCTGGAAATGCGGTGAGTGGATATTTCTACACTGCCCGAGTCCATCGTCGATGAGGTGACAGGTCGAGACCCAGGAACGAATCGGACAATTGACGCGCGATGCTACCTAGAACAACCCTCGTTGGGCCTTGATGAGGCTTCCACGCTGCGCGGGATGACTGTTCAAATCCCTACGGCAACACACCCGATTGTTCGTGAACACGGGCAGCCATGGATGCACTTCCCCTGAGTGAAGGTGCATCGCCACTTTAACGCCGTCAACCACATGTTTGGTTCGCCGGACAACGCTGTTGTATCTCCATTTTCAGACCACTCATACCAGGCGCCGCCACGTTAACGGTTCTTGAACAGCTCTGATTGCTCATGAACAGAGTCGTACTTTACCCTGAACAGTGGCCTTGAGTGGATACCAACAACCCTACAACATGTTGACAACGACTGGATATCGACGGTCGCCATCCAGGTCGTCCATACCACATGTCGCTTAGCCGACTTTATCAGGACATCGAGCTGATCTGTTCCTGTCTCTCCAACTCTTCCCAATACCACATCCAGCACAGCTCGAGCTCTTCAGCCCAAGACTTGCTTCCTTTGCTTTCATCATCAACATCCAACAACAACAACAACATCATCATCAAGCATCATCATATCGAACATCGCTATCGCCCATCATGGCAACCGATGTCCAACATCACCATCCCGCGCCGACGCCTGAGTCAGCAAGAGGCCACCAATCGGTTCCCTCCAACTCGACCGCCACAACTGTAATCGGCTCTTTTGTCCCCTTCAAGCTTGAGGGCAATGACACGACAACGCCACCCAGTGCCGTTGACACCGACACGGACGATGCCAATCTTCCCGAACCTAGACAACTCCTCGAGAGAATCCCGACTGTTCTCCAGCCTAGCATTCCGTGGAGGAAGAGGCTGATGCACTTTACCTTTGCCTGGTACACCGTCACGTAAGTTTGTTCTCTCTTCACTCTGATGATGAGTGATCGTCTCATGTCAGTAAATGGCGGCCCACTAACATGATCAACAGACTTTCCACCAGCGGTGTCTCTCTGGTCCTGGCCATTACCCCCCACCGTTTCCGCGGTCTCTCCACCATCGGCCTTGTCATCTTTCTCCTGGACTTGCTCTTCTTCTTGGTGATCACCACCTCCATCACCCTCCGCTTCGTTCTCTACAAGTCCACCTTCCGGCGCGCCTTCACCCGGCCCCACGAAGCCCTCTTCGTGCCGACCTTCTTTCTTTCCATCGCCGCCATCCTCTGCAACGTAGCCGAGTACGCCCGCATCTTTCTTTTCAACGGCGACATTTCCTACGGCGTCCCCTCCGACGGCAACGACAACGATGACCCCCGCGCCTCACTCACTTCCTTCGCCACCTTTCTCTGCGTCGCCTTTTGGTTTTTCTCCGGTCTCACCTTCCTCGCCTCCGTCATCCAATACCACCTCCTCTTCACCGTCAAGGCCGAGCGTCGCCTGTCTCTCACCACCATCACGCCCGCCTGGGTCCTGCCCATCTTCCCCGTCATGCTGATAGGAACGCTTGCCGGTTCGTTTTCCAGGACCCAAGCCCCCTCGTCAGCCATCAGCATGATCTGCGCTGGTCTAGCGGCACAGGGTTTGGGTTTACTCGTCAGCTTCTTCTTCTTCAGTTCGTACTTGTCCCGCCTCATGGCCTTTGGTCTACCCGCCCAGCGCGCAGGCATGTTCATTGCCGTGGGCCCGCCTAGCTTCACGGGTGCGGCGGTCATCAGCATGGCGAGCGACATCCCCAGGGTATTTGCGCAGCTGGATCCCGCGCGCGTCGCTGTCCTTATTGGCGGCATGGGACCCGAGAGCATGGAGACGTCGTTGGCGGCGGCGGGATGCAAGCTGGGCGCCATCTGGCTGGGTGTCTTTCTCTGGGGATTGGGGTTCTGGTTCTTTATCAGTGCCGTGGCGGGCTGTGTCGCAGGCATGCAGGACAAGCGGTTCCATTTGAGTTGGTGGAGTCTTGTGTTTCCGAATGTCGGGTTCACGATTGCGAGTATCAAGATTGGGGCTGGCTTGGGCAGTGAGGGGGTGCTGTGGATGGGAAGCGGGATGACGGTTGCCTTGGTTCTGGCGTGGGCGTTTATAGGGTATCGCTGCGTCAGGGCGGTGGTGAAGAGGGAGATTGTCTGGCCGGGACATGATGAGGATTCTTGATTCATATGAATCTGTGAATCTGTTTAGAAAGTGGAAGAGAAGGACATGGAGCTGGATTTTGAGGGGGGGATCTGGCTGGTTACGACTTACGATTGACGACACGGGTTATCAATGATTCACGACATTGGTTGGGATTGGGGAACTAGTACCGGCATGGCACACGGAGTTCAAGGGGGCGTTTTCGGCTTCATGAAAGACTTGGGTTTAGAGGACTCGGTTTTAGATACCGCATGCATGTAAAAGACGGACAGACAAAAGGGTTCAGGTTGAGACATGGGACTGACTTGAGGTTTGGGAGATGTAAGGGTATGAGTGGAACAATAGTATTTGATGGAAAAACGGGGTAGTCTAAATGTACGATTCACGGTAATGGAAATGGTTCATGTCATAGCTTGCAATGGGAAGGAGTACAGATAAAGGATACCACTTTCGTCATGAGTTTTGCTAGCAAGAGTAGACTAAATGGAATTGTGGATCCTAACGTGTGGCATTGGCATTATAAAGTGCAGCCTAGTGACACGGTGATATGCATCATTCTAAAGGCAACACTCGACGAGCAAAAAAGAGTAAAAAGAGATAAAAAAAATAAAAATTCGACGTGTCGTAGGCAATTGAGTCGTATGAAAAAGCGAAAGAAAAAAAAGTTATGAAATGGTCATTCGTGCGACGTGGGCCTGATTCGAACAGACGCTCCCGAAGGAACAAGATTTCTAGTCTTGCGCATTAGACCACTCTGCCACCACGCCGAGTGATTTTTGATGAAACTTTTCTCTGGACCCTGTATCTATGTAGTGAAAGATTTTGCTCAGCTTACAAATTACGTCGCAGACAGTCAACCATCCATCTTGTTTCTCCTCCAGGATATACTTTATTACTTTTTTTCTTCTTCTTTTCTTCTACGTCAAGACTTCCCAGAATGCTTACCGAATACAAGTATATGTCATGGTATTGAATGCAACTTCATTATTATCGTAACGAGCGGACGTTACCTAGTTAGACTACGATACAATGTAGTAGCAGCATAACGCGGGGGGGTTTGGGGGGGGGGGGTGGGTTACTGAGACATGCAGCTCAGCTGGGCTGCCCTGTGCAATGAATGCCAATGGGGCAGTTTCCGCGCGTTCAATCCTTCCTGACGGACATGACGCGGTGGAGATATGTAGTGTACACTAGAAGACGCTAAAAAAAAGCCTGAGAAGGCAGGAACTTTTAACGGTTACAGGAGTCAATTGGGACGTACCTAAAAGCGTTCATCGAGGTCAATAACAGGCGGGGTGTGTCGTCGGGTGGTTGCCGGGCGACGCTGATGGCGTTTCCTGCTGCTAACACGCGGCTGTTGCCCGTTGAAGTCGTGGTCATTCAATGCGGGTGGCCGGAAGAGGAGACGACATGACGCAAGCCTTCATCGACTTGGAGCTCACCCACGTCCCACGACGAACCTCTCGCCGAGATCAAGATCATGCTCGAGTTGTACGTCCTTTTACTCTTTCGCCCTTTTCCCTTTCCCTTTCCCATTCACCTTCTCCCCAACTCGCATGCCCTCCCATATAGGTACTCAAAACCCGACCATGCTTACAGTCCTGCCGGCTCCAATTCATCACTCAATCCTCTTCCAACGCTATCCGCCATGAATTCACCACAGCCAGAACATGGCGCTCAGCCAAATCTCCTCGCTTATAAAGGGGGGGGATCACGATCCATGGATAAATATATACCGGGAGGGCAGGCAGAGGACAGTCCAACGTAATGCATTTGTGTCGCGACAAAGACGTGTTTGCGGAGGAAGCGCATACCTAGGTATTCTTGTTATTTGGGAAGGGGGAAAGCATCTTGCGCCTCTTCGAGTACACAAGATTTTTGTGGAGATGAAAGGTAAGTATTGACAGTCCCGGGAATTGGGTCGGTGGGGGAAATTGGCTGGCTGGCTGGGTTGGGTGATGATCTCGATCAATGCTAACAACACTATGATTCAGGTGCGTACACTAGTCTAGTGTAGCTGCTAAGAACATACTATGCAGTACACTACACTACGTACGACATGGCGCCGATCGATGCCGCTAAGCCGCTACCTTAATTCATTCAAGGTTCACGACGACGAGGAAGAAAGAGTGTCGCTTGATCTGGTTGCTTCATTTCCAGATGCTTGGAAAAGGCGCGGAATTACATCTTGGCGAGTATCTCTAGGTTGATTACCCCTTTGTTTTCTGTCGATGAACAAAAGATCTGATGTCCTTATGCAACAGCGATTGAAACATGAAGGGACGAAAAAGCCACGAGGAAGCCACCCGGTTGTGTGAAACCCAGCCTCGGCACACTCGACGCTTCTTTTTGGGCCTCGGTCGAATGCTGAGCGGTAAGAGTATGAGAAACAGGCGGACGGCCGGGGGTTCCGGGATGTGGCGGAATCATCATCTCCGTCATCCGTTCCCAACGCCAAACGTCTGGGCCATTCTTGGCGTCAGGTAACTCCCGTCTGGAGTTCATCCCGACTTGAAAATCGCTTCGAAAAGACATCTCAAAACATCTCCGTCAATTCGTTTTGTATCGTCTTTTTTTGGCTTTTCCATCAACCAGTCTAGTGGGAAACCAGTGTCAGGGCAAAGTCCCACAAACAATGCCAAGCACGGCCCAGACGGTTGACGTTGCATCCCGTACGATTTCCATTCCATGTTGGGTATAGTCAACAGTATAAACGAGTCTTGGATATCGAAACCCCAGATTAGGGGAGCTCGCTTGCGTGCCCTGTCCCAGTCCTTGGCCTACCGCACAATTCGCCCATAACGGAGACCTGCTCCGTGCATCACACCAGGATTCTGCGCCAATCCGGTTGATGACACGGTGCTGCCCATGGTAGCCAGGAGCAAGCTTTAAAACTCTCACATAAGGTGTGGCCTTCCCCGAAAGAGCATCTCCGTCGTGAGGGTCAAGATCTCGCTGGAGTGGCCCCAGGGGAAAACGGGCGCCATGGAAGTGAGATAGGGCCGTCTAAACCCTTTCTCCTTCCTATTCGACGGTAGTATCAGTTACCAATCACGTAAAACCAGCGTCACATCCAACATTCTTGGGATGTTCTGGACTTGGAGAAGGGGGTGAAAAGAAAAAAAAAAAGAAGTGGAAATTGCTGTACACCAGATCCTTTACCGGTTCGGGCCTCGGTCCCTCCCACCGGTCGTCCAACAGATCGGACGTCGTCTTACCTTTCCCGTCTTTCCCGTCTCACACATCCTGCTTGTCTCCGTCTCTCTTTTTCTGGGTTTCTGGTTCCTGACTTTGAATCCAACCTTTTTTCGACTTCACATGCCAAACAACCTTCCTTTCCGCTTCTCGTCTAAATTACCCTCTGCAGCTTGGGGTATCACGAAAAAGCAAGTCTCCTCCCCACTGACTGAGTTACACAGTACACTACACACCTGCTATTCTTATCGTTGCGGCGGTTCTCGGTCCGACTTATCAACTACCGCTGCCACCTTGCTTTGGGCCATCTTGATCCTTGGCTATCTAGTTGGCTGTTGGTCGTAACTGGGCTCCACGCCCCTTCTGCAACCAGACCACCGGACCCGAACCAACGGAACTTTGACTATCCCATCCCATCTCGCCTATCCCCCATATTCATCTCTACACTACACTACACTACAGTCTACAGTATCTGCATCTGATAAATCGACGAACCCGTTTCTTGGCGTAAAACCCACAGGGGGGGATCAGGGAAAGGGAAGAGAGAGAAACAAGGGGTTTCATGCCGGTAGATGAACTTTACAGGTACCGACATCATCGACTGTATGAGTACAGCTTCATCCACACGGAGACAGCAATAACCTCATGGCCCCAACAGTAGGAGCAGCCGCTTCCTCTATTGTCGAAGCGGCTGCTCACCATGCTGTTAACGCCATTCATCTGGAGAGAAGAAGGGCCAGTGGCACCGTGCAGGTGATTCCAGATCACAGGTCGAGGGTGGCCCTAGTGAACTTTAGTTGCTGGTTCCTGACTGCTTTCGCCACCTTGTTTTTGGGGTTGCGCATCTACTGCAAGCGATACCGAGGACGTGGATTGTGGTGGGATGATTATGTTTTGATTCTATCATGGGTATGTCTTTTCCATGTCTTTCCTGGTAACCTAACCACGGTCCCAAACCTAGCATCCATCCATCCATCCATCCATCCATCCATTCCCCTTCCTTTAATGTTCCCTTTACCTTTTCCCCCCTAGCAAAACCCACTAGAAATTCCCTCAAAATGCCAGAAAAAAAAGAAAAAAAAAAGAAAAAAGAACTAACAAAACCAAACCCTAGATCTCCCTAACAACCTCTTCAGCACTCATCTCCTACTCCACCACCCTCGGCTTCGGCCTCCCCACCTCCCTCTTCAACCCCACCAACTCCATCCCCTTTCTCAACCACTACCTCCTCCTCACCAACTTCGCCGGTACCTTTTCGATTCTCGCCGCGCTCTGGTCCAAGACCTCCTTCGCCATCACGGTGCTGCGCATCGCCCAAGACGACTGGATCCGTTTTATCATCATCTTCATCATGATCTCCGTCAACTTGAGTCTCGGCGTCGCCGTCGGCCTCACATGGGGCCAATGCGACCCGATCCCCAAAATCTGGCAACCGTTTCTTCCCGGGACCTGCATCGACAAGTCCATCCAGATCCACTACAACATCTTCACTGCCGTCTATTCAGGGACCATGGACATTGTCTTGGCCGTCCTGCCATGGAAGATCATTTGGATCTTGACCATGAATAAACCGGAAAAGGTGGGCATCACGGTGGCCATGTCCATGGGCGTGTTTGCGGGGGTGGCGTCGATTATCAAGGCGAGCGAGCTGCCGACGATTGGAAACTCGAATTTCACGTTTGATAGTACGAATCTGGTGATTTGGGGCATTGCCGAGTCGGCGATTACGATTGTGGCGGCGAGTATTCCGATACTGAGAGCGTTGTTGAAGGAAGCAAGAGAACGGGGCTCCAGGTTGCCGCCGCCGCCGCCGGCCGAGTTTTATAATTTGACGAGTTTGGAGAGTGGGAATCAGGATCAGCATGAAGAAGGGCAGGAGGAGGAGGGGGGTGGGAATATGGAAGGGACGCAGGGGACAACGACGACGACGACGACGACGCAAGGGACGGGAGGGACGGGAGGGACGGGGGGGACGGGGAGTATGACTGTTACGGGGAGTGATCGGACGGGAAGGAGTACAAATAAGAAGAGGGGATTGTTTGGCAGTTTGAGTACGACTTTGACGAGGGGGAGTAAAGGGAGTAGTAGGACCAGAAGTAGTAATGATGGAAGGAGAGATGGGCAGGAGGCTGCAAATAGACATGGACATGGTGATGGGAGGCCGGCGGAGGTGAGCAGACTGAGTAGGCTAAGCAGAGAGTTGAGCGTGGAGATTGCGGAAGGGTTATCACGAGGGGATAGTGATGACACGGTACATCAACAGAGTGTCAATGGTGGAAACCATGGTGGTGGTGTTGGGGCGGTGATGGACCCGCCACTGACGGGAAGGAGTGTAAACGGACGGGACATGGAGGTGACAATCGCGTATGATCAGGATCAAACGTCACCAACCCGGGATTCGCACACGCGGAGGATGTCGGAATGGCTTGCCTACCAGACCTATATCCAGGGGAGCGATGCTGACTTGGCACATGTTCATGCTATTGTATGACACCACGGGGTGACGATGATGAGAATGGAATCAGGGAGTCAATGGGAACGAGGCAAAATATCAACAACAAAAAAAAGGCGGTTATCTGTTGTCAGCCTGGTGTTTGGGGTGTTCAACAATCTGTTGTATGTATGTTAAAACAGGATACCCGGTGTGATAATTCACCATCTTTCTTTTCTGCAGTGATTATCGTCCACCAAGACGATATAATGATGTCCCAGTAACCCACCATCAAAAGATGTGATATAGATTCCCCCTCGTCCTTATGTGCATGTGACCAATCTGGAGGACTCGCTGCTTCCCTACCTAGGTACCCACCATGTGTCTGTCTCTTTTTGTTGCGTCCACCTATCTGTCCAAACACAATCCAATCTCAACAACGTACATTTATCGTATCGTCCCTTCTTCTCCCATCCAAACAAGCAGGCAGGCAAAAACAAGAAGCTTACCTACTTAGGTACCTATCTAGACCCCCGACTCCTCCTTCTTATAATCCACCACCTTCCCCAAATCCGCCTTCCACTCCTCACAACCCCCTTCCAACCGCTTCATCCTCTCGCCCGCCAACATTTTCTCCACCATCCCCTGCCCATCATCAATCACCATCTGCAGCGCCAACCCCGCGCTCGCATGCCACGCAATATGGCAATGCACCAACCACACCCCCGGATTATCCGGCTTGAACGCCACCGCCACGTACCCCCCCGCGGGCGCCATGATGGTATCCCTTCTCGGGGGGTTTTCGTAGTTCCACGTATCCATCGACGTCGCCGGATCGAAAGGCTGCTCGCTCTGCGCCAGCAAGACGACGTCCGAGCCGTGCCAGTGCATCGGGTGGGCAAGCAAGGGGATCACGTCTGGGTCGAGGTCTGTTTGGTTCGTAGAAGGGAGGAGGGACCCGTCGATGACCATGTGGATGAAGTCGGTCGGGTGGGACGAGTACGGCAGGCGAATGACGTTGTCGTTCTCGCCTTGGCCGATGTTGGTGAAGTCGAGGAGGGAGGGGGTGCTGAAGTTGGCGAAGAGGGGGTTGTGGAAGCTGACGCCGCCTTGTTTCTCGACGAGGGGGTCGAGGCGGAGAAGCCAGTGGGTGTAGTTGCCGTAGGGCACGTCGTCTTCGGTCTGGTGGGAGGGGTAGAAGGTGGACAGGGTGAGGTTGTTGAGAGGGGTGGTGGAGATGGACCAGGGGACGACGGGCCGCAGAGAGCTTTGCTCGGAGACGCGAGCGCAGGAGAAGTCGCTGATGGTGTTGGCGGTTGTGTCGGGAAGGGACAAGTAGGTGGCGGAGGAGTGGCCGTAGTGCAGGATGCCGGTGCGCGGGTCGAGGGGGTCCTCGTTGGTGCTGTCGGTGCTGTTGAAGAGACCGTTGCGGAACGTGTTGCACCCGTCCGCGGGATGGGTGCGGATCCAGTAGTTGCCTGAAGGGGAAGGGTTGTCAAGGCCGTGGATGATGATATCGTATCGTTGACCTATAGTTATTTGTCAGTCTCTCACTGATCAGGAACAGGGGAAAGAGGAGAGAATAATAAGGGGGGGCCGACAGACCAACGGCGACAAGCAGCGAGTCAACAATCTGTGGCTCGACAGGCACCAGATCATTGGCAATAATCTCCAACGCGTGTCCGTCAATGGAAAAGATGAACGATGTTCCTGCGGCTCCATTGATCAGTCGCAAACGGACCCTCTGCCCCGGAAGGATCTCAGTGATGGGGTACAACGATTGAATGTCTTCGCCATTGTAAGCAGCCACGGCTTCTTTGCTTCTGCCAATGCCATTCACTAGGATGTTGTCTGCCTTGGATCCACGGACCACCGGATCCTTCTCGTTCTCAAACTCTTCCTCCGCCTTCCTGTACACCCAGTCCGACATGAAGTGGGGCGACGGGAGGGAAACGTCGTAGGGAGCACTGGCTGGACCGTGGACTACGACCGGTCCAAGGACGCCATCGGCATACTGTTGGAAATATGTTAGCTCCAACACTATATAAGTTTGTGAACTATCAAAGCGCTTGCTTACCTGCAAGATGTAATGGCTGTGATACCAGGTTGTCCCATACTGCAGCATGGTAAAGTTGTAGGTCCACGTGGAACCCCTGGCAATAGGACACTGCGTCAGGGCCACGCCGTCCTGGTCATTGTTGTAGAACTGACGCAGACCGTGCCAGTGAATGACGCTGCCTTCGTCGTCGAGGTTGTTGGTGACATGGACGATGACCGTGTCGCCCCAGCAGGCTTCGATCGTGGGTCCGGGATACGTGCCGTTCATGAGACGGGCCTCTCGAGGGGTACCATCGGGGGCAATGGTCTGCTTGGAAATATCCATGTGATACTAGATTGATTCGTCAGACTCAGGCCTACGTGTAGTTGGCAAGGATATACGTACATGTCTCTGAATTCCAATAGGAGTAAAGTTGTCATCTGTTCAGGTAGAGGACCGAACGGTCGCCAGGTCAGTATAAACCATCACAAAGGAGTAGCGTGATGAACAGAATATGAAAGAGGCGGGTGCACGTACAGTTCGTTGTGACGGTGTATCCCTTAGGACGTGACTCGCCCTCTTGAGCTTGAAGTTGTCTCAACCAGCACCATCTTGAATCGGCCCCGTCATTGCAGGCTTCCCATTCCTTCGACTTTAAGTCGGGGTAATGGCAGTAGAAGCCCTCGGAGGCACCTTCGGGATGAAAGCTGACATGGTCGCTTAGCCCCTTGCGTTTGAGGTCATGCTCTGTGTACCGACGAGGCGCGAGTAAGTCTGAGTTGCCAGCGCTGTACGACTGACCAAAATCGAGAGTCAAGACATGTTTACAGAGGACAAGAACAGAGACAAGATATTGTAATAGGCTTAGGCGGTACGCCATGCTTATTGGGGCTTGGGTATCGTGACCTATTGACAACTGAAGTGCAGATAGCTGAGATACCAGGGAGACGGGGTGGTTACAAGAGCATGAAGATGGGAACGCACAAGAGAAAAGGTGAAGAAGAATGAGGGAAGGACAGATCACCAAGACGAGCTCTTATACCCAACTCGCGCCCCGTCTGTCTGTACAAGCACGCTTACCAAGACATCGTCTCTTTGCACAAAAAGAGTTGCCAAATCGATGTCGACACCTGCTTCTCGTAAATGTCAGTTCCAGTCCAAGTCAGCAAGGTGCATAATGTTGGAAACGGATCCTGCAGAAAAGGAGGAGTAAAGAGGGGGAAGGTGAACAAGAATTGGCGGCATTCGGATTGTCTTTTCCCTCCGTATCTCTTCACTGGAAGTCCATGGAATCACGGTATGGCTGACATATGCCCCTTTTCCTGTTTTTGTCATCCGTCTCCTTCGATGTTGCTGCCATCTCTCATCTGCAAATGCACCTTTGTCCAACATTATAAGCAGCTCAAAGAACCAAACATCCACATCGTCGGACGGCCTGCTTTGACAACCCGAGGCTCTCTTGATCGCATCAAGCAAGTCAAACATGCAGGGAATGCGCTCATGCTTCGCCTGCATATGCAGACATGCTTTCAACGCCAATCCTGAACTTCGACCCCCCTCAACCCTCCTCAATTCCGTTTTGTCAGAATCAATCCCAGGCACCTGGTAAGATTAGTCTATTGCGAGAACAAAACGCTAAAGAGCGCGTAGGAGCAATTGGCTGCATTGGATCCTTGCCAGGAAGAAACGACAAGGAGGGGGAATGTTCCACTATGAGGGAATGAAGAAAGTTAGTTTTCAGGTGAGGTACGTAAAGGTCTGGCACGACACCCACACATCAAGAACTCAACACCAAATCACCATCGCCAGCAACCTCATCCTAAATCCTCACACCACTCCTCAATCCAATCCCCCCCTCCGCTTTACTCCCCATCCCCAGCATCTGCCCCCTTCGCAGCCGCCGCCGCAGCCAACACATCCCCCGCCGCCTTCACACTAATCATCATGGTCGGCACACTCGGGAAGAACCCCGGCACATTCGGAAACGCACTCGCATCCACAACCCTCAATCCCTCCGCCCCCCTCACGCGGAACTTACTATCCAACACCGCCATTTTATCCCCCTCAGCACCAATCTGGCAACTCGACGTCGCATGATGCGAATACGCTTGCGTCTTGAAATACTCGGCCTGTTTCCCATCCGAACACGTCGTTCCATTACTCTTCTTTTCAGCCGACGACGGACAAGGATGCAGTTCCTCAAAAGGCAAGACCGGTTCCCCCGCCGCCTGCCAACTTTCCCTCAGCATATTCGCCGCACTCACAAGTTCGGCTAGATCTTCATCCCCACCATGTTCAAAGAACCGAAAGTTAATCTCCGGTTTATCCTGCGGATCGGCAGACAGTAACCGAACGCTCCCGTCTTGCGAGCGGGGTTTGATATGCACCATTGCACAAGAATATTGATTGGGGCCGTAGTAGGTGGGGAACCCCGGCCAGAATCCTTCAAAGGAAAACGCACCGCACCAGGCAAAGATGTTTCGTTTGGGAGTGGGCGCGTTGGGGGTTCGGAACAAGATGGTGATGAGACCGCTTGCGATGGGGACTTTGCCTAGCCCCAAAAGGGAACCTTCGTAGTTATCGGTTAAGCGCTCGCCTACACCGGGAAGGTCGACGAGCACGGGGATGCCGAATTTGGAAAGCTCGGTGGCCGGGCCGATGCCGGAGAGTTTGAGCAGTTGGGGGGTGTTGAAGACGCCGCCGGAGAGAATTACTTCGCGTCTGGCAAAGTATTGAGTTTTGGGCGCGGTGGTGCCGGGAATGTGCTTGGGGTCGGCGCGGTAGAGGGAGGGCCCGGACATTGCTTCGACGCCGATGGCGCGGGGCTTGGGTCCGGTGGTGTTGAAGAGGACTTTGGTGGCGAGGGTGTTGAGTTTCACGGTTAGAGGGTACTTGGCGGGGTCGGCGACGGTGGCGCGGATGTAGTTGTTGGGACTGAAGCGCTTGCCGGTCTTGTCGGCGTGGGTGGCCAGGTTGAAGAAGGAGGACATGGTGTCGCGGTTGGGGAAGTCGCCGAGGATGTCGGTGTTGGCGAAGTCGGCTACTCGCGAAGGGTCTTGGCCGATGAGCTCGGCGAGCCGCTTCATGATTTTGACGGCTGGACTGCTGTCGTTTTTGGCCCAGGAGGGATCAGAGTTAGAGATTGCCAGCCAGCCTACCGTCGTCCGTTGTCAGTTCCCATCTCATTATACGAAAGACTGTCACAAAGAAAACTCACCATCATGTCCATGCGAAGGATCATCAGCATCCGCATACTCATTCCTCTCAATCTTCTTCAGATACTCTCTCATCTTCCCGGCCTCCCAGCTGGCATCCCCCGTCAGATTCACAATCCGATTCCAATCATCATCTTCCGGCAAGCTCGCCACGCCCGCGTTATGCATCGCGCACCCGCCCAAGACGGCAGCACGCGGGTACTGAATCCCCAACAACTTGGCCCCCTCAGGCGGATCCAACCCGACATAAAACGTCCCGTCACCGGTGTCCCAGGTGGTATGCTTGAATTTCAAATCCCTCGCCGCGTCGTCCGAGTGCTTGACCCAAAAGTCCCAGCGCGTAGTCTCGTCGTTGGCGGCCTCGTTGAAGTTCTGGATGTCGGCGTAGGTCGGGTTGTCCCATTGGTCGGTGCCGGCTTCGATTAGCAGGGTGGAGTAGCCGGCGCGGGCGAGCTCGGCGGAAAGGGGACCACCGCCTGGACCGGAGCCCACGACTATGTAGTCGTAGGTGGCAGTGGGGTCCGCATCCGCGGGGGCTGCTAGAGCAGGGGCGAGGAGGAGGGAGAGTAAGAAGAACTTCATCATGGCAGGCAGATGAGGACAGTGGTGAGAGGAGAGAGAAGAGTGTGCGAGACTCCCAGGGTCCGCGGAGGATGAAGGTGAGGATGGGACAAAATCACCAGAAAGTGGTGGAAGGGGAACATTAATATATGAAGCTCAACAATGAGCGTCTGATTGATTGGATCTAGACGAATACTACCTTGTTAAGCGCAACACAGGACTCATGGCAGCGGGTAAATCGCCTGGCCTGGTTCCGTTATAGTGAGAGGGGTTTGAGCCTGGTAACTTGTTTCCGAGATATTGCAATCACTGTCCATTCGCCTCCTTGAGTGTCCATCAGTGTATGGCTAAAGTGTTGTGCTTTGACCCATGGCCGGCCGTTTCTCCCCATTGTACACAACCATCTGTTTCCGAGGTCTCGTCATGCGCCAGCCAATGGACCGATTGACGACCAATGAAACTTTATTAGGGTAATCGAAAGCATCTTATGCCAGTCGTTGCCTTGTAAAGAGCGATAATCACCAATGGTAAGCTTAGAAATGGCTCCATAATACGTCGCTTGAGAATGTGGGAAGGAGGGGAAGTAGCAGTCAATGCGAGCCAAGATCGGAATGTGACGCCGCATGGCATGGAAAGGGAAGGCCGACGAGCTCGGAACGGCATGCAGTTGGTTCTTGGTCAGAACGGTCTGCAACTGTTCCGTTTGCCGAGAGTGCAAGGTGTAAAGCCGAACGTTGTTCTACCTGGGCCAGGCTTCGGTGTTATCGTCCATTGAAGCGAGCGCTTGACGTGCCTTTATAGTGACGATAGCAACAGGACCACGGCCATGGATCTCCCCTCCCCACCGCTCTTCTTCCTTGTTGTGGGTGGTAGATGGTCACGACAGGTTCGTGATCAGAAGTCCGAAAGCTTGCGTGGAGGCCAGTGGACCCGAGTCGATGACGGTACCGAGACCCCAACTACGGGATTCCCCATTTCGTGAACGCAAGATTACTCCCCCTTCTCCAGCTCAGGCAAATAGACCTCTTCAATCCTTCTTCTCAACACCCTTTCCGCCCCAGAAGCCTCCACCCTCCCCTCCGGCCCCCCTCTCATCATCTTTCCCACCAAAAACATCAGCTTTCCCTGGGGATACGCCTTCATCTTCCCTTGCTTCCACCTCAAGAACTCGCCCAATATCTTCTCCTCTCCTTGGATAACCTCATCCGCCAGTTTTGCGTATTCCTCCTCTGGCAGCTCCTTGAACCAGAGGCCGTGGGTATCAATGTAGCTGGTTGTTCCGCCTTCGGGGATCTCGCCGCGGTAGACAGCCCAGAGGAGGTCCTTGGCGACTTTGGCGGTGATGGTGCGGGAGTAGAGGTGGTGAAGGATGGCGGCTAGGGAGGAGGAGGGAACGAGGGGTGATTCGCCAAGGGGCGTCATGGCTAGGCCTTCGAGGACATCTGGATCTGAACAGGAGGAAGAGGAAGCGGAGTCGGTGAGCTTGCCGAGTTCGTGGAGACACCAGTTCGCAGCCAGGGTTGCGTGTTCCGCGCCTTCTGGAACGGCTTGCCCATCGGCGACGAGGCGTTCCTCAAGGGAATCAAGCACATTGTAGAAGTACTGAATCCTGGCTCCACCATCAAGCAACATCAACGACAAGGCATCCTTGGCGCTGAGGTTATACCTCTCCATCAACTGATCCGCCTCCTGATCCGGCAACACCCCCATCGTCTCCCTCAACCTTGCCACCAGATCCTCCCCGATCACCACCGGCCCTAGGTCCGGATCAGGCATATATCGATAATCCACCTCGCCTTCCTTCCCTCTGAGCCTTCTCGTCTCTGTGCTTCCCAAGCTCCACCCTCTCGTCTCCCCCTTCACTTCCCCGCCTTCCTCCAGTAGCTCAATCTGCCTATCCCTCTCAGCAATAATCGCGTCCTCAACCGCCTTGAAGCTACTCAAATTCTTGATCTCCGTCCTCGTGCCCAACTTCCCACTGGGATCATCCGTCCTCCTGACCGAAACATTCACATCGGCCCTTAGTCCGCCCTCCTCCAGCCCGCTCACGCACGCATCCACACTCGCCAAAACCATCTGCACCTTTCTCACCAACGCCGCCGCCGTAGCGGGGTGGTGGATTTCGGGAAGCGTGATGATCTCAATCAAGGGAACCCCGACGCGATTAAAATCCAACCACTGAACATCCCCGGGTTGTGCCGTAGTCTTGGCCGTGTCCTGCTCCATCTGCACCTGTTTGATCCCGACTTTTATCTCTTCCCCATCCTCCGCCGCGATCCCGTCCCTGGCGTAGAGCGTGATGAAGCCATCTTTGGCAAACGGCTCGTAAAACTGCGTGATCTGGTACCCGCTCGGCTGGTCCCAGTGGAAATAATGTTTCCTGTCGAACCGACTGACGGGCTGGATGGAGCAGTTGAGAGCCAAAGCGGCGCGGACGGCGGGGATCAGTGTGGCGGGCTGGAAAAGCGGTTGGGAGCCGGGGAGGGCGAGGTCGAAGGGGGCGACATGGGTGTTGGGCGGGTCGTTGAAGGACGTGGTTGCGGGAGAAAAAAGCTTGTGGGCGGTGTTGAGCTGGGCGTGGATCTCGATGCCGACGGTGAGTTCCCAGCCGGGGACTGTTTGGTTGTCGCTGCTCTTTTTCTTTTTGTGGCCCGACTTTTTGAGGGCTTTGGCTTGTTCTTTGAGTTGTTTGCGGAAGGGGGCGGCGGCGGCGGGAGAAGAGGTTGTGGCTGAGGGGTTCGCGAAGGAGGTTTCAGTCGTTAGGTAGCGGGCGTGTTGACGAGGCTGAAGCTGTCGCGAGGGGAGAGGAGCACCGCCGAGAGCTACGCGCGTATTCTTGCCGGGAAGTGCGGCGCGGGCACGAAGACAACCGGGAGAGGCAATGTGACCAGTCAGTAGATATCTACTGAGTTCGACAGTGGGGATTCGAGGCATTGTAGGTCGGATGGTGTCGGCGTCAAGCCTTCGTGTTGTGACCAAAGGCGGGATGGAGAAAAGGAAAAGAGGAATTGGGAAGGAATTGGGGATTCGGGGAATTTGGCCCGACGTGGTGCTCCCCTCATGGTGGTCATAGCTCCCAACCCGTTATCGCTATACAGGGGATCTTATCACTTACACGGGACTTGTCTCCTCCAACCCTAACCCCGCCTGTTTTCTAGACGAAGGGAACAGAGGACATGATGATTAAACACGACCATTAATATGTCAATGTATTATGAAGTTGCCAAAGAAGAAACTTAAATGATTATTAGCTATGTATTGAATCCAAGCTGGTGCTAACAAGATGCCTTTAGAACAGGCTATCCTTCCTCACCGACTCCCCAAAGCCAAGGTACTTCTCCAGGACCCTGTACACTAATGTTCCTACACAACACTTCTCCTCAACCGTCACAACCAAAACATCTCCTTTTCCTGTCCATTACCAAAAATCATTCTTACCCTTTCCATACCCCTTTTTCATCTTATCCCGCCCTAATCCACCTCAACCTCCCCCTCACCACCCTCCTCCGGCCACCTACACTCCCACACCTCCTCTCTATCCACATCCACATCCACATCCACATCCCCCCCATCCTCCATCTTTTGCACCACCTCCTCCTTCAAAACACTCTTCCCCGGCCACGCACAAACCTTTCTCTGTCTCCTCACCCCACCACTAGCATTCATCCCCGCCCTCCAACTCGTTGCCACCAACTGCCTCACCTCCCTCCCCTCCTCCACCCACTTCCTCAGCGCCACCAACGCATCATGCTCCTCACTTCCCTCGAATCCGGGCACCGACCAGACCCCAGACCCCATGACACCAGCCTGGAACGCCCCGCCAATATTCCACGGCGCATCCACCCCCGCCGGACTAGCCCAGCAGTGCTGCATCCCTGGGATCAAGAACATCTTGAAGAACTCTGTCGTTTCGTCGCCAAAGTACTGCATAGTCCGCTGGTAGTAAAGTTCCGACCCCTTAGTGGGTACTAACCCGTCTGCTAAGCCATGATACAAAATAATCTTGCCGCCGCGGGATCTATAGGCCGAAATGTCGTAGTGATCTGCTGTTGCTTGGCCCGGGTCGAGACGCTCAGCGAGGTCGACGACGGAATCGGAGTAAGAGGTGGTGTAGTCCCAGGCGGCGTTGTCGAAGAGAAAGTTACGCTGGTAGCCGATGCCAAAGGGGGAAGGGAGGCCGTTGGTGTTGCCGATGATGGCCCACCATTGGGCTTCGGAGCCGAGGGTCAGGCCCGGGTAGATGAGTTCGCCTGTGGTTTCGTGGTGGTGTGAGGAGTATACTTTGGCGAGGGTGGAGAGTTGGGGGTTGGTTAGGCAGGTTGGTGCTGGTTCGTTGGATGGGCAGAGAAGGAGGGAGGAGTTGAAGGTGCAGAGGTCGGGACGGCTGATGATGCCGTCTTGAAGACCGTCGGTTGGGTCGCATTGGCGGACGACTTCATCGGCGACGACTTGGAGCAAGGGCGTCGGGATGTAGGAGTCGATGGTGTTGGGGAGGTTGTACATGCCCAGCTGGGTGATGTAGTTGTTGAGGTGGGAAGTCCACCAGGCTGGGGCGCCGACAAGCACGCCGTCGAAGGAGTCAGGAAATTCTTGGATTTCGCGGAGACCCTGGCGGCCACCCGTAGAGCAGCCGCTATAGTACGAGTAAGTGATATCGCTGCCGTAGTAGGCGGCTGTAAGCTTCTTGCCGAGCGTAACGGTTCCATGAAGGGCACGCCATCCCCAGTCGGTCTTCTTTTCAGGCTGGTTGATAGCCCAAGATGTGTCGATTACAGACCCGTTGTGGCCAAGGTCAGATGAGACGGTTGCCATGCCGTAATGTGTGCCGGGGGCCCTGGATTGACAGAGACATCATTAGCAGCTGGTTCGGCCATCGAAGACACAAAGGTGGTCAAATTCCATAAACAAGAGCAATGCTCGTAGTCCGTTGACAGGAGGGGAAGAACCATGACAAAAGCAACATAAGGACATACATATCAAGCCAATTTATCCCCCCCGCAAATCCTCCATTTCCAACCGCAAGAAACCTCCCGCTCCACTCCGTCGACATCGGCAAGAACAGCCCAAACCGATAGCTACTCGACGGCGAACTCGTCACGTTGACCGTCACCGCACATAATGCGGGAAGATCCGTTGGGTCAGTCGGATACGCAATATTCGCCTTTCCTTCACCATGGCTGCCGCCATCTGGAACAGCCGCGATATTCTCCAGGTTTGCTTCGGAGGGCAGGATGCTGGTGAAGAAGGCCTGGTTGCAATTATCAGGTGGCGTTGTTGGTATTGGTTCTGCCGGTGATGTTGCAGCTGCCGAGCTGGAGGCTGGTGGTGGGATATCACGTTCCCACCATCCTAATGTGCCGGGTACGGCATGACTTTGGATGACAATGGCGAGGAGGGCAGCGACGACTCCGGCAAGAGAGGCTGTGATACGCGTCATTATGCAAAGAAGTAGAGAGATGGATAACGGTCTGTCGTTGCGGAGACCATAAAAGAGAATCAGTAAGAGGATAATAAAGGAAAAACAGTTCGTTCTGTTCCATGTATGGAAGTTTTTGACAAGAGTCGACTGATGAAGTAGACCGAGTAGAGAACATGGGTAGTTGAGTAACCCTCAGGGTAGACGGATCGAATGTGGTAGACCGAACGTGGTACAGTGTAACGTCTACAACTAAGGATATCGTGAAGACGGGTACTTGGTGTTCCCTTTATAAAGAATCCAGAACTGTATGACTTACCAGCTGCAACGACACCCACCGAGGATATCCCAACTTTCGAAGTGCTATCACGAGGTTCGGTTGGTCGTGAATCGGCATCTTGGGGTTCGTCTGGAGAGGCGAACCTTTCTTCCATGGCTTGAAACGGTCGGTATCCAGCGTAATACCTTGGCGGCTTCTCCTAGCGTTTGTCATCAAGCTGAACGGTCGGGGTAGATGCTAGCCTGCCCAAGGTGCCCGACAGGATGGGAGTTCAGGAATCTGCAAGCTGACTTGCAGAGCAGCCATGCAGCGGAGGAGCAGCCCGAGGGCAAGCTGGAGAAGCAGACATGGCAGATATATGCATTAGGCTGGTCATGCGGGTGTGACACTGAATCGCAACTGCCAACTCGATCCATTGTAGTTCCAAGACTACCTTCAATATGATGCTGGGCTTGATTGGAGAGGTTGGATGATGGGAGCTAGCTCGGTGACCTTGGGTTGAGTTGGAATGAAGCTTGATCTGTGTGCTTTCAAAGTCTGATACTACCTTACTCTTTTTCTGGAAATAGATGGTAACACAGCGTCAAGACTACAACTCTAAATCTTGGGTCGTGCGAGACACTGTCCCAGGTTTGACAAATTACGAGTGACGAGGGAGATGAAGAACACAAAGTTACAACTTCGAGCGGGGAATGATGGGACTGCGTACTGCTACCAAGCATGCAGTTACCGTGTAGCCTCACACAAACTTGCAGTTTCAGGATAGGCACAGTCGTGCGGAATCTGTCAGGTCAAAGGTCTGTCAGTTGCGTTTGGCTGTAAGTAGCTGGCTGTAGAAGCAAATTGCAGAGCTATAACCCTGCGTTGTCGGACGGTCCTGTCCTGGAATACGAGTTGTTTGAGATTATGTGGTAGTCGGAGAAGTTTACCGGCAGGCAGGGATGAGGGGACGGCTCGGGTCCGATGTGAATTCGCTGCCGCTGTTATATCTTCTCTCTCTGTTGCCATACGTGCCCAATTATTGATCTGATCCAGACTGGCGGTAACCCGAATGGTGCCCCTCCCTTCTCACCCTTTGGGTTTCTCATTCTTGCTTCAGGTTTTGTTACGGAGGCAACCTGGATCCTTTGGGGACCCCAACCTAGAACCCCACTCCGAAGAACCCCGTCCGATCTCAAGGAGGTTACTATCCGCTTCTTGAACCTATCAAACGTCATATTTGTAAGTACCAGGAGCAGAGCAGGTATCTCGCCGGGACTTCCATGTCCGAAAAGGATATTTCTCCTGTCTACAAGCTGTACGCTTGGGTAGAAGGGTGAAGAGAACTCCACTTCCGCGCTTGAATTGCTCCGAGCAAATTAACTTTTGTATGCCGCTATGACGCTCTCCCCGAACTCGATTCACATGTGTGGGTGTATCTTAAGTGACTTTGTGATGATTGCGATTGTTAATCAAAAAAGAACAAAGAAGAGAAGAAGAACAAAAGAAGAAACAACCCGGGTACGACGCTGAAATGCATACCTTGTCCATGGTGAATACGTCAGTCAGCCTCCATCTTACCCCAGATTCCCTTCTCAGAGTCGGAATAACCGGACTTCCTGTCCGTTACTTTCGCGAAGAAGCTGCCGATTCTTGTAGCCATACCAAACCCGGAGTCCAACTGCTCCCGCCGAAACCATGAGAAGCATCCCCGCATTGGTCCAGTGACCCGTGGGATATCCCCGAGCGGCCTCCTCCTTTGGGTATATCCACACACCGGGGATTTGGCCAATGCCACCCCCGACACTCACATTGATTGCAATGGCTAGACCTACGGAAGCCGTACTGTAGACATTTGATGAGAGCCATCCCAGCATTGGTGGGACACAGGCAAAAGAACCCGCCGATGCAAGGATGAGACAACCGTATCTGTGCTGGTAGGCATCTACTGGTAGTGTGACCATGGCTATAAACCCTACGGCACCGAGGAGCGAAAACACGGCGCTGTGAATACCGCGGGCATTGAAGTGGTCCGCTGACCACGAACCAACAATTTGTGTGACTGTAGGTAATTCCGTCAGTAAGGTATTCATCACGGAGGTATGCGTAGACTAACCATAAGCTACCGCATAAGGTGGCACACTCATCAACTGAGCCCGGAGATCTTTGTATCCCAGACCGGCAGTGATGGACGGGGTGAACAACGACAGCGAGCTGAAGGGAACCGATATTCCAAAGTAGATGAGGTAGTGGCCATAAAGCCGCCAGTCCGTAAGTGTAGTTTTGGCATCCTGCCACGTCATGCTGCGATGATGACTCTTGCTCCCTTCTACCTTGAGACGAGCTAGCGCAATTTCGCGTTCTCTTCCTTTGAGGTGCTCCTCTGGGTAATCCGGTAGGAAAAAGAGGACAAAGAGCGACGAGACGCACGATGGGGCGCCTTCAATGATGAAGAGCCAACGCCATGCAGATAGTCCGCTTGCGCCGTTCATGTGGCCAATGCCGTAGGCGATTGCGCCCCCAAAAGCACCGGCGAGCGTGGCGCTGGCGAGAATAGAGGCGACTCTGACACTGCGCTCGTCGGACTTGTACCAAAAGGTCAGGTAGTAGACCAGGCTATCCGCCCAGATGGTTAGCGGCTTGATGTGGTCAAAGGGGCCATCGGTGGTACCAACCCAGGGAAAAGACCGGCTTCGGAAGCACCAAGGATGAACCTCACAGCGGCCAAGGAGGAAAAGTTCTGAACACCACCCAGCCCCATAGTGATGGCACCCCATGAAAACATGAGGAACGCGATCCACCGCGAAGGCCGCAGCTTCTTGAGCAGAATATTGGATGGCACCTCGAAAGTGGCGTAGGCCACCAGGAAGACCATCAAGGCAATGTTGAACTGGTACTGGGTGGAATGGGTCTCGGTCTGCATATCATTGTGTGTCGACGAGTTGAGAATGCGGGCGTTGCCGATGTTGGAACGGTCCAGATAGCAGAGGAAGTAGATGGCAGCGCAAAGGGGAAGTATGGTCAAGTCTTGTTTACGCAACAAGGCTTGCTCTTCAGCTTGAGAATACTCGAATTCCGGGGTCAACTGGCAGAACTGCGTCAGCATGTTGGAGGTTTGAGATTGAGACACGGTGCGATGGACCTGCCACTAACCTCGTTGTTCCTGCTGACTTCGACCTCATCCAACTGTTTCTCCTTGTCTGGGTCCATTTCTTCGATCGAGTGAGCCATGGTGGTTTGAGCGGGCTGTTTGTGTTTTGACGTAGACAAGGGACGTTTGAGTAGGGTTGTCGTGATCCGAAGTGGAGGCTTGAAGGGCTGGGCTTGCTCTCTGATGATAAGGAGCAAGAAACCTGGGTACCTAGGTAGCTACCCTCGTGCCCTTCCTTGTGCTGTGCGTATTACACAGCACCATGCCAGCTTTCCAAGGACCCTTGGCCTAGCTCTAGCTTCTAGCACAAGACGATATGATTGGACACATCGGCGAGACCTGTCTTTAACCAAAGTGTGTCACTTTCAGGGTCCTCCGGTGTCTCGGGCCATGACCGTGAGTGGCGATCAGCAACCAGACATTCCATGTTGCGCCCTACCATAGGTGTACGATGTTGGGTTGGTGCCTACCTCTAGTCATTCCTGCATATTCTTTGGGAGAGTATTGTGAGCTGGAACAAACCAAAGGAAACCTATCTCCTCTGGATTGCTGGGGGCGGATAAAGGTAAGCGATAGATTGGGTGCGGGGGAGAATGAACTGGAGGAGTCGAAGGAGAAGGAGGGGAAGCAGCAAACTTGCCTAGGTACCTAGTCTGGTGAAAACCGTCAGGGTACCGAAGGGGTATAGTGTAGTACTTTGTGGGGGAGGGGCGCTAAGGTACGTCAGTGCAGATAAACTGATCTCCAAGGTACCTTTTCCCTTATCACTAACATTATCGAGCTCCAGTTCTTGATGTTCTTCAACAACGTACTTTAAGGGCTGAATGAGAATTTCAAAGGAGGATGAGGAGTAAAGTCTGAATATGTCTTTTTGGTTTGTTTTGGCATTGATCTGGTGATGAAACAGAGAAGGACAGCGTTCAGATCAATGTCTGCTTTGTTAAGGCATACAGTCTAGCTCGAACAGAACATGGCCATGGTGGGGAAGATCGACACACACTCAGTCCCGCATGGACAGGGAGACGGAGGTTGCAAACATCTCGTCTCGTGGAACTCGAACGTCTTCCCTCCCATTCAGTTCGAATAAGTACCTATCGTCGATAGAAAATGACCTGGAGATGGAATGGATGCAGAAATTTACAGGTCATGCAGAGTTAACATGCACCTTCCTTTTACGTGCCGCGCTTCTTCTCCAACAGGAAGGAAGACATCTCGCCACTGCAGTTACAAGTAGGTTGGTACTGTAGGTTAGCTTTCCAGCTTCCTTCCCCAATTGATCACCAACTGGAATTCCAACTGCGACTTCAATCTGGTCGCCAAATCTGACTCGTCCATTTCAAGAGGGCAATCTGGATGCGCATTCGGCAGTTGCAACACTGGTCCCCCAACATCAGCAGTCCAAATCGGATGGCCAGTCTTCGACATGGCAACGTTGGATCCCCGCCGTCCATGCCACACCATAAATGGTCAAATCATTGATGGTACTGATATCCAATTCGATCATGGTATTGACACACTGACAGTCTACACATTACATCTTCAATGGGCGATCGACCCGTGGCTTCTTTGGCCTTCGAAACGGATGCGCCTCGGTGTTCAAGACGAAATCATCGAGACTGATAACATCTGGCGGCGAAAAGACCAAGTAGAAATACTTGAGTGTCTCGGCCAACCAAAAGCTCTGCGAACCACTGTCAGCTATTGCATCGCTTGAATACGGCGTCATATCGGGTCAAGGTTAGAACCCTCACCTCCATGTAATCCTCCTTTGGCAGAGGATACTCGGCCTTGGTCACATCCAACACGGCCGCATTCGCAAACTCGGTTTCCGTCGCATTGCTCACAGCCGTAAACATATCCCACGCCGCCTCCTGGAACTCCTGTCTGCCTGTAATCCTCCACATGACAAACACGCTCTCAATAGCCTCTGGTCGCAGGATATACCTCGGATCCTTCGCCGTCGTGAACCCCTTTGGTAGATGTTGCTTCCACTCAAGCCTCTTCTTCTTCTCCCTCTTCCACACGTCCTCGTTCCACCAACAACTCACATCATCGCGTGACGGACAAGGCACCATGTTATACCTCTCGGGCATCATCCCCGTCGGCATCGCCCTGTAAGCGTACACACACCCCTTTGTGATCTTGATGCCCTGGTTCTCCACCCACTCCGGCCTCCCAAACAACCTCCCACCAAGTCCATAAACCCCTCCCACAAAACACCCCAAATGCTCGCTCTCCGGATTCAGCACCACCTCCTCCTTCCCATTCTTATTAATCATGACATCCGCCGTCCCAATCATCAAGACGTCCTCATTCCCCGGCACCATCGGCCTAAAAAGCAACTTCTGATCCGCCGCTCCAAGAACGCCCTCGACATGTCTTCGTACCGCGTCTCCAACCCCCCCGTAAGCGCATACATCTTGGGCAAATACTCATACAACGAATCCGCACCCCCCGCCACGCCAAACTGATTCCCGCTCGTCGGCACTACGTCCTGCCTCGCCATCGACACATAGACAGGCCACAACCCCGGGATTTTGGTGCGATTCTGCCCCCGCTCAAAAACATCCATCACCCTCGCCGCCGCATCGTAATACTGCATGTCCCCCATCACCTGCGCCAGCCTCGTCATTTCCAGCGTGAGTGTTCCCGGACTAGCGCTCACTACTGTCTCTTCCACTTCCAACCCCTTCTTTTCCCTCCTTGGCCCGCTCAAAATCTATGAAATCCACTGGCATTCTCTTTGCAGTGTTGAACCCCGCAAACAGTAAATCGCCCACCTCGCGCGCCTTGATCAATAGTATATCCCTGTGACTAAGGTCATACGCCCCTAAAAGTCCGCCCAAGTACCGAATGTTAGTCTCAAAGGTATTCACTCTGTTTCCACTTCCTTCTTGCACAACTCCAAAATCGATCTCGGCTACGGCTGCGACTGCCTCGTCGAATTCACTCCGTAACCCCATGATCCAGAGCGTATCCAGTGCGTCAACTAGCGTAGCGGCCCATCCGGAGAATTGATCTTTATATCCCCCGGAAATGGGCAGCAAAGCGTCCTTTTTCCATGCTCGTTCGCGGTAAGATTTCCAGTTCTTGATGAACACTTGCTTGACTTGCTGTCGTCGGGATTCGCGGATATGGCGCGCTGTTCGGGATTCTGGTCCAAAATGGTGTTGGATGGGTGGTAAAGAAATGGGAAAGCCAGAGGGTAGGGGTAAGACCCGGAGGGGAAAGGGCGGGGGATATTTGTAGGGGATGGAGCTCCAGTCGAAAGAGGTGTTGGAGACTAAGTTTCTCCTTTGAGAGGGGAAAGGGGAGTTCATGTGGTGTTGTAGCCAGGCGAACTCTGAGACAGCATGTGCTGCTGATGGAGGAGAGGAGGAGGAGGAGGAGGAGGAGTGAAGAAAGTAAGCGATGCTAAAGAGAAGTAAGAGGGCGAGGAGGGGGAGGATATGGCGACGGCGAGATTTGGGGCGGAGGCGCCCGCGGGGGATTATTATGCTGCTGCCGGTGGAGGAAAAGCGCGCCATTGTTGGTGAGTCAGTCAGTCAGTCGTGATTTCCGTTGTGAGACGGAGCGGAGGATGGTGGATGATACGGTGGTTTAGCAAGGCCTAACTAACTCCGTGGGATCGTGAAGACGTTGAGGCGGGCATGTAGATCTTAATGATTCTGTCGTCGCGACTACACTTTAGTTCCCTTTTTTTCAGTTTTTCAGCCCCCAAAAGCTCCAAACCAGAGGAGTTCAGAGAAAAAAAGAAATCCAAAATAAATGATGAAATAAGAAAGGTTGAGTAACCGATCATAATAATTCTTCCTTTAAAAACGGCCGCCACAAAAACCCTGACCACCGGCCGCCCATTTGCAGTTTTTGTCATTAGGTTGTTAATGGACATGGTGCCGCCGCCGCCACACCACAACTGTTTCGGTCCGTTGTCTATTGACCACTCAGCTGCTGTAGAGAGACCCTTGAGACTCGTTCGAAATGCACAGTACCGCGCTTTGGTTTATTTATCGCGACATGTCTTACAGGGTGCCAAGGCAGGTAAACCGATATGTTAAGATGCAACGGTGGAAGATTGGCGAGGATTGGCGGTGGTTGAAGTTGTATGGTATAGGGCTGGGATAAACTTGGCATGGTTGAAACAAAAATAGAATGAATGACAATGTTGGGGAGGGGGAAGGGGGAGATGAAGATTTACTGTAGATCTGTCGCGGACCGTGGACCAGGGGACGGTTCAAGTAAACACACTGCAACATCAACATGCTTTTTAGCTGTGGTCTCATCGAGCCTCTCGGCGTTTTCACGCAGAAAGCAGGTTTGTGTTGATTGGTCCAGGTGAAAATTCGATCATTAGGAGGGATGCTGTTTGTGTTATAATACCTTGTGCACCTCGGTATATCGACCGCTTGCCGGGACCCAAAGCCATGTATTCAAACCTCCACTTCGATAAACCATCACAACAGCGCTTGATTCTTCCCTCCCAGCCCTCTTCCCACCTGCCCAGTGACCTTACTCCCGCACAGGAATTCTTGTTATTGTTCAACTGACCAACACCTACCATTGAAGCCTGCCCAGAGATCAAAGATCCCCATCAAAACATGCCACAACCCCCGGCTTATCCTGTCCATACTCCATCCCTTGCCCATCCAAATACCTCAACACCCCACACTCGGCCAGCAACTCAATCCTCGCACAATTACCCGGCAAACTAACCGTCCCATCCCCATTCGACTTGACAAACCTAACCGGGTACTGCGGCCTCGTGTACACCGGATCCGTCTCGTTACAAACAATGAACGTGCCGCGCTGATACAGTTCCGGTGCCTCACTATCCGTAATGGGCGACCCGGGAGCAGTGGGTTGGTCAGCTTGCGGTGAATCAGGGCCAGCGGAGGAGATAAAAAGGCGCGGGTGACCGGAGGGCGAGGAGATGGAGATGGAAGGGGTGGAAAGCCCAAAGAAGATGCCGAGGTAGAGGACGGAGGGGAAGTCTGAGTCGTAGATGCCGCCCAGACGAATGGAGAGGGGGAAGGGGTTGGAACTGTCGAGGGAGATGCCGCCAGTGGAATTTTGGTAGTAGATTTGGTGGGGACTGGAGCTGGATCTTTCGGCGATGGTCTGTGAAGAGGAACCGGATGCAGTGGTGTTGGGCTTGGCGAGGACAGCGGTGCTTTGGCCTGCCCCGACGTGCACGCCGCGTAGGGACCAGTGGTTGATGTCGTCTAGGAAGAGGTTGCGGGCCATGTCGGGGTCGGTGAGGTTGGCGACGAGGGCGAAGCCGAGGGCTGTTGAGGTTGGAGGTTGTGGAGAGGTGGGGGAGGAGTCTTCGAGGTGAAGAGGAGTGGCCGTTGTGAGGGTCAGGGCCGTAAGGGTGAGGAGGGCCTTGGTGAACATGGTGGCTGGTATATCTGTTTCTGGCGTGGTGTTGACGAAGGCAGTATGCAAGGCGAGTGTAGACAATGGATGTCCAGCCGAATTGATGGACTTGGCAAACACGGGCGAAGATGAGATGTGAGAAGAGGGCTATGTCTTACTTTATAACATGAACATGGCGGCTTAGCAGGTTCACTTGAGCCTACTTCGATGTAGTTACAACCGCGATACAATCCTTTACCAGTCCGGTGCAACAGCCATTGTGCCGGGAAGATTACATGATGGTAATCCGGTCAGTAAGTGTGGTGGTCAACTCTCTTCACTCGAGGAAAGAATAACCGCCCCGACGGCAAGTCTCCCGTCGGATGGATGGATGGTTTCAAGTCGAGCCGCGAAGCTTTTCGAGGGCGGGACCGATGAGTATAAAAGTCCCCTACTTTGAGCAATCGTCGTGGTTGATGACACTCGGGGAAAATGGTGTCAAGACATGGTTCCCGCTTGGATATGGTTGATTGGTGAAAAAGGCGCAACTGCGTAACGTTGTTGCCGTGGTGTTTTGGTCACCGAGTGATGGGAACTCGGGCATGACAAGACAAGTGGTCGCCGGAAAGTCGGGAGCGAAAGTACCTCGGTCATTGCCGTCGGGAAACATTCCATTTCCCTTCGGTCGCTTGTTTGCGGTTGAGTTGTGGTAGGTGCCTTTGTGGTTGCATTATTTTTGGACATTTTTGTCGCAAGTACTTTTTCCGTCCCGAAGTTGTGGAAAAAAGAGATGGAAGGAGGGAAGATGAGACGAGCAATGAATGGGATGGCAGAACATCACCTACCAGTAGAGCAGCTACTTATTCACACACTAACAGTTCATCACGCTAAAAGCGAGAAAAGCTGATAGTGTTTGGTGGGGAGTCCCGATGTGGGGTCCGGATCCACTGATTGGACCAGCATTGCCGGCCGAAAACAAATCGTTTGTCAATTTGCGCGTCTGAAGTTCTTCTGTTTGTCAACATCACCACTCATTCGCCATTTTCACAGGAGCCACGGTGACCTTTTTGGACAACATGACGCGACATCAATGACACATGGTAGTAGTAGCCATGGATCCTTGTACCACCGACCGCCAACCGGATCCTCCAACAACAATGGACTCGGTGTCAAGTCCAACGGCTGCCGACCCCGCCCCCGAGACTCACCCGCAAGCCGACGACGACGACGACAAGGACGCCGACTCTCTCTTCGATGGCAAAACACCCGCATTCGAGTCTCAAACTCAGAGTCCCGCCCAAGCCCCACCTGAAGATCAAGGCAGCCATAAATCTCATTCTGAACCTCCATCTCAACCTGATGGCCGACTTGAGACTCAACCTCAAGAAAGTCAACAACAGCAACAACACCAACCACAAACTCAACCAGCCCGTGCCAATCCTTCATCTGATGGAAATCGACCCTTGACTGGAAATTCCTCAACCCCATCTCACAGTCATCCAAACACCAACGGCACCGCTAACAATGGCCCCCCACCCGGACCTCATACCGATCTTCATCCTCGGCCAGCACCAAGCCCTCATCCCAATGGCATCTATGGACATTTTGGCCCGCCGCCCCCCGACCTGGGACCAAAGCCCATGCCTCCAGCACCCGCTGTCCATGGACCCTTCACGTATGACAAGGACGGCTTCAAGGCCCTGGGCTTCAAGCGGGAGACGCCCTACAACCTCCACATGATCATGCGTGATCCCAATGCCGTTCCGCCCATCGAACCCGTCGCCAAAGCCTGGTTTCACGCCCAACTGATACACTACGGCATCCCTGTTCACCAATCTGCCCCCGGCGCTGAGCCTCTTCCTGGCGACTTGTTTTACGCTCTACAGACCGCCCTATTCAGAGAAACCATCAAAGAAGGCAAGCTCCCGCCTGCTGACATCCTGACCATCGAGGACAACCTCACAAGACAGTTCAAGGACATCAACAGACAGTACAAAGAAGCATTCACGTATTGGGAACAGCAAACCTTTGCGCGATGCGCCACCCCCACCGACGAGATCAACTGCAGCCTCGACCTGTTCATGGCCAAGTATTTCTTCGACACCAGAGGCCGACCTGATCCATGGAAAACACGGTACCCCATCATACTGCACAAACTAAACGACTACGACGGCACCCGCCAGGTGGTTAAAGCCGTTCCCGGGTTGCGGTCCCATATGATGCCTCTCTGGTCTGTCATTTGCTGGGAGTGGTACGGCATCGAGGGGGCCATCGAGGAGGCCTTCGCCAGCATTGCAGCCTCTCATCCGTCCATAACCATCCATGTGCCTACCATGGAGGCCCACTTCCACATCGACTACTTTTTATCCAAATATTTTCTTACCGGCTTACACGGACGGCCCATGCCCATGTTGACGCCGGAGCCCGTCGTCATCGAAGGATGGTTTGGAGGTCCCGATATTCGGAATATTCTGACACATGCCGTCCTTCGCGTCCCTGACCTCCGCGTCTGGGCTTTTATCGGCAACGGTATCGACAAGACGGTGATCGGCTGGGGTGACAAGCCGTTTGAGGTGATAGAACACCTGAGAGAGACGTCCATGCGCCAACAAGTCGCAAACACAACGCCACAGCGGGTGGAGATCCAAGGTAACCCTACCTGGGAATTGGCACTTCAGCCTCACTTCCGCTTGTGTCAAATAAAAGCCCATCTGTTACGGACAAACCCCCAGCAAGCATACGAGCCCTTTGAGATCGAAGAGCTGGTTGGCTCGTGGCTGATCCAGTGTCCTGCCCTGGAAGACGGTGGATGGGGAGGACGCCCCGGCGAAATGACCATCGACATTCTCAACTGGCCTGTTGACAGCTACGGCCTGGTAGCGTCCATCAACCTCAAAGTTGCCCTAGGCACCATGATCCTCGCCAAATCGGAACAATTGCTAGAGGAACTGTCAGCCTACCTACTCCATGACCCTGAGGTTCTGCCACGTATACCCCATCAGAAGCGAAGACGAGGCGATGACTTCTTCGTCGAGTATCCGCGACGGAGATCCCCCTATGACCCCATGCCTCCCGTGCGCATCTTCTTCGACTGGATCGGCCGGCGAGCTGGCGAGCTTGACGTGGAACTCGACATGGACCCCGCAAACAGGAACAGGGGTTGGGTGGATATCGACATGAACAACAAAGCCTTTGGCAAGGGATGGCTAAAATACGCAAAGTTCTTTGGGAGGGACAACCCAGTTGCGTTCTCCATGTATAAAGTGATGGATCAACCGAGAAAGATGCCAGAGCAGTGGAGCAATTTCCGGCCTAAACAGATGGAAGCACAGCTGCAGAGACGGGTGGAAGAACAGCTGCAGAGGCCGATCGCGCAGCCCAAGGAGATCGCGCAGCCCATGGAGATCATGATCACCTCAAAGATACCGCCGCCGGCGTCGGACCACACGCTTCCACCACTACCACCGCCACGAGCAGCGCCGCCGCCACGACCAGCACCGCCACCACGATTAGCACCGCCGCCGCCGCGCCCACCGTCTCCGCCGAAGGACCTCCCTGGGTTTCAAAAAATACGACCAAGAGATGCCGAGGGGATACAGATAGGAATGCATACAAATCCGCCCAAGAAACGACGTGGACCGAAAAAGGGTTACAATAGAGCGCCGTCTGACATTGTGGTTCACAAGCCAGGGAACGTGGTGCCGCGCGAGGGAGGCGATGGTAAGGAAGAGAGGAAGACGTCCGCCTCGACACCGATGGAGGGTGAGGGACATGTAGAAAGATATGGGTCAGAAGAGGAGGATCAGGAACAGGAGGAACAGCAGGACGGCGAGCAACGAGATGATGCATCACCAGATAATGCAAATGGGCAAGCCGAGGAAGAACAAGGACAGACACAGAACCAGGAGCAACAAGAGGGACAAAAAGGACAAGGGGAGGGAGCAGATAAAAAGGGGCAAGAGGATGAAGATGACCTTGAGACATACGAAACGCCAGCAGAAGAGGCGCCATCAGCACCAGACGCGAAGGAACAGCAAGACGACGGCGATGGACGACAAGAACAACAGGAGGGGCAAGAACGAGTAGAGGACGATCAAGGGGAGCAAGAGGAGGAGGAGGAGGAGGAGGAGGCCAAAAAGGAGCAGGAACAAGGTACGGTATGAATGACTAGGAGTCAGTTCAATTGCTTTGACGACATGGGGGTCAACGGGCATGAAAGAGGTTGATTGATCTACAAAGGCTAACATACGGGAACTACCCATGTTGTAAGTAAAAATGAAGAAACGCGGTGGATTTGAGCATCTCCAGTCGTGAAGATGTATATACAGAACGGTACCACTAAAGGACCTACCTAACACAGATCAATCATCAGCCTATGGGACAATTCCAAGTCCTGCTGCATACCTGGCTGGATTCGTGACTCTGTTGAGTTTCCCTCTCGTGTAAAAGAGACTCATATTTTATTAGTCCGATGGAGAGACGCGGGGAGAGCTCCAGTCCGCGTCGAGAGGAACCTCAATCAGACTCTAAATCTACTTTTTTTTGGACGACGCCCTGCTGGACCCCAGACGATGCAAACTACCTAGGTAATTATCTTCCATCCGAAAAGTGTGCCACCCCGACTTCACTAAGCCTACCTATCGTCAGTTCCAGCAGCACCAGTTCAAACAATCGGAGCAGGCAGGCCGGTTCCTTCAACTATGCCTAGGTATGTGCCCCCGGCAATCAGATAGTTACCTACCTACCTACCTCATCATTATTTTAGGCTGACTTTGGAAAGTAAGTAGGCGGCATCAGGCTTACTGCCAAAGCCGAACTCTACCTCTACCTACATACCTCTATATATGCAAGCCACCACCTGTGTGTGGTCAAGGCAAATCGCGTGCTGCTCGCGGATTGGATTTGGCTCCAAGGTAGCTAAGGTAGCTACCTCTAGCTGTATGATGATGATGCCATCTGGCCGATCGTTTGTGCAGGACGGGAGCTGGGCACGGCGTCCTAAGCATTCGCATTCGCATTCGCATTCTTGCAAAGGGGGGAAGGAAAGATGCTATGAAAAGAAAAGATCAGCTTTGGTTGCCAAGCAGGATGCAGGGCACAGGTACAGGTACAGGTACAGTTCGGTTGGGACGGATTCGCGTGACTACTAGTGGAGGATTAGCAATTATGAGTAGAGGTATTAATGAGATATTTATTCTCCATCAATTAGAGAAATGGTTCTCGTTAACGAGTCGGGGGGACTTTCGAGTGATTGGAATCCTCCAGTCGTCTCCATGGCTGATGGAGCGATGTGAATGTCGGAATGTTCCGTCGTTTATGGGTTAAGCGCGTGACAGCGAGATAGCGCCATCCGCTGTAGGCCCGACTTTGCAAGTGGTGAGGAAGAAAATCACGAAGGAAGAGGTTGGAAGGAAGTGGCAGTTGTGGTTGTGGTTGTGGTTATGGTTGTAAGTGGAGGACCAATGTCCCCACTCTTACTTCTTTGTTAAGTGGGGCGGTCCAGGAACGGCCGGCAGGGACCTCCAGAGCATCCATTTTTCCCTCGCCCAACAGAAAATCGGAATGCAAAAAGATGCTGGGCTGGGTGTGAAGACAAAGCTGCAAAAATGGCAAAAAAAGTGATGGTCTCTCCCGCCGGGAATTGAACCCGGGTCTCGAGCGAAATCGAACTGATATCATGTTCAAGCTTGACAAGCTCACATACTGACCACTATACTACGGAAGATGTACAACTGTTGGATCAGCTGTCGTAGTTGATTGGTCAGAGAGGGCTTCTAGTGAGCCTATATTGTCTGTCTTGAATTGCATTCCTAGAATATGGAACAAATCATTCTAACTACCTGTCTGCATCGAAGGATTGAACAGATTGATATTGGGAAGCTTTTGGAGGAAGGCGACTGGAATTTGGGAATAAGTTTTTGGGGTTTGTTCTTTCGTGGTTGTGTATCGTGGGAGTGAAGTCGTAAATCTGGGGCTGGTTATTACGACACTGGTCTCGCATGTGTTCCCTCGATATGTCAGGCAGCTAACACATACCAAAGTCACTCTCTTCTCTACCATTTACCTATTCCCCCTTCCAACCTAGACCTATCAACATCCCCTTCCTTTACTTCAAGTGCCTATCAACACAAGTTACACAGTCTACAATAACCTCCACTCATTGGACTTCTTAATGCTTGGACTGTCCCCAAGGAAGAGAAGGAAAGGATAAGAGTGTACTTCCATGAGGAGATAGGGTATAGGTAACCCATACGGAGCCGATTTTTCACGAGTCAGATTGAGGATTATGCTGATTTAGCCACGCAACTGTCTATCGCCATTATATACCTAACTAAATGCACAACGAAAGCTAATTCTCTATCCGTCTTCCCAATTCATCACAATCCAGTACTGGTTTGTTTTTCAGCTCGGTACGCTAGGTAGGTACTATGCCGTACTCTGTACACCACACTACGTACACGAAATCTATCCCGAGTATTGTCCCAAACCTCGCAAGAACCAATGAAAATGGCTGGTACGAATCACAAAAGCCGTCAGCAAGAATCCTATATGGCATTTTGGATATCAGAAATAACGTATTCAGGGTAAGATCACGCATTAGTCAGCAGTGAGAATGCATGGGAAAGTTGACACGAGGTCTCGAACTAGGTGACAAACAAACCAGTACTGGACTGAACTTCCCTGTTACTCATCACTAAATTCGAGTCCACTCATAATGTCCACTCATAATAACTCCTCGCATCGCTCCATATGTCTGTTTCCTTTGCGAATATTTCATCTTGTCCCGACACTGCTCGCCTTAGCTTTTCCATCAGTTCGTCCAGGAGTTCTGTCCTGTAGACTGGTACGAAGGCTGTCTCATCAAACTTCTTTAGCCAATAGTGCGCATCCTCACTACCTCTAGGCACGGAAATAATATTTTCCTTCGCGTATGTTAGTTCAGTGGCAAAATGCCGCTCGATTACTTCCTTGTAATCGAGGTCGCCAAATCCCATCTCTTCCAGATTCAAATTAGTCCTCCTGTCAGCTGTCTCACGCATCATATCTGCTACTTCCACCTCTGACCGACATCTGACGTTAAAGACCTCTTCACCATAAGCTTTATAGAGCTCCATCCGAGTGATGCCGTAAATATCGGCCAGTATTGGATCCGTCACACTCCACCAGTGGCGCCAGTGAGCCAGCAACCGAGTTGTGTGGCCATCAAGATTATGGCTACCCCAAGAAGGAGGCGTTTTCCCCAGATCTTCAAATTCATAACAGCCACAATCGAACTCCGTCGAGTATTCTTCATCTTCATCATGCCGTTGGAGAAACATGAGGAGGGACCCACGGTAAGCGAACATTAACAGTTTTAAATGCGATGCTAGTTCCTCGTCATCGTCTCTGATCCTTTCGACTTCTTCGGGTTTGGGAGGGTTCATTTTGTATTCCCGCCCTAGACAGCATGTGTGAACGAGGCCGAGCCTGTCAAACAACTCTAGCCGCACTGCTTGTTCGAAACACAGCGACTTTTCGTCCCGGGTAAGAGAACACGACTCGAGCCAAGAAACTAACGCATTCGCTTTGTGCTCATGTTGGTTGCATATACGGGAGTAGGCATCAAAGGATACGTGGAGGTGTTGTGGTAGACATCCGTCCGAGGCAAGACAATAACAGACACAGCTGTCTGTCAACATGGGAGGACACAGGCCGGAAACGTACTGAACTAGCAGACGCATCAAAGACCAGTGTGAGTTGGGCTGAGTAGTGCATCCTTTTGCTAGCCGCTCTAAGAGATTGCGGCTGCTCTGTCTGCGACGCCCGAGGTAGCCTTGTTTCTTGTGATGTATCGGAAGCGGAAAATTCGGACTGGCACCCTTCTGTAGAAGCCATACGCATATCGGTAGTGGTGCCAGTCCAGAAAGTTTCCGCGTGGCTTGATCCAGAGACGTTCGCACCAGCTTGTCTCTTCTTATGTTCATATGAGTCTTGTCGAAAACGGTGAACCCGTCGTCGATAGCGGTAAACCCGTTGTCGAACAACTGCTGCGCCACTACGACCAGCAGGAAGCTCTCACGGACCTGTGCAGTAGACGGAGCTTTAGAAGAACCCTTGTAGATGCGCGGTGACCCATAGTGGTTGTCGGAAAAATCGCCCAAGACTTGATAGATCGACCCAGCCCATCCAGGGTGCAAGGCTTGGGGGACTTGAATCCCTTGATCTCTCAAAAGGTTGTATAGTTCTCGCGCATGAGCATCCAGCGGTATGACTTGAGTAGTAGAAAGTCCCAGTCTCTTTTGGTCGATGGGCGATAAGTGTTGACGGCCAAGGGTAGCAAGATCCGTACGTTTGCGAACATGCGACTTGACAACGATCTGGGCCCAATCCATTGCATCAGCCTTGACCAAATCCATCATGAGCCTAATGAAAGGGAAAGTATTCATAGGCATGAAGAACGAGTCGAGAATTTGGTGGCAAGATTCCTTGTCAGATATCAGGAATGCCAGCCAAAAGGTGCGTGACGCATCCGACGTCCAGACGGCAGACAGAGCCTGCAGTCCTTCCCTCCAACCCACAGCCAAATCTAAAACACTTATTCCGTATGAACCAAATGCTTGTGCACTCCAGTTGAGTGTGGACGATGTCAGGAATCGTTCCAGGTTACGGAGATCTCGATCTAGTACGATCCTTGCGAGTTCCCCCTCGAAAGTGGCTTATGATAAATGTCAGCAGCGGTACAATTAGTCGAGACGGCCCCTTCGATCCAAGAGGGATGAATGGTCAAGTATATCTTTGCTTACATGTAGACAAATCTGGTTTCATCCTAAGCAACGTCAACATCGTACGATGGACGCAGGCATACTGGTTTACCTCGCCCGATAAATCATCAAAATCAAATTCGTAGGTGAATTCAACGTCGTAGAAGTTCATATCGGCAGCAAGTTTAATCGTGCGACTGTCCCAATGCAAGGACATTGTGCTTAGCATAATATCGAATGGCAGATGTGGCTGCTCTATCGAATCTAGCATCTGTCCGAATAGGGGTAAACTCATTTGAATAGCGGCTATTGCGCTGTTCAGAGGGGATGCTACTGTAGCATTCATGGTTCTGTGGGGATGGAATATGGCAAGGTGAGTACATGTAGATCTGTTCAAATTCAAATTGCAATGGATCTTGTAGTCACACATACTGGAATAAATCTTGTCTAAACGATTGATGTATTTGCAACGTTGGAAGTGCTATCAAACGGCGTGATCTAGAGTTATCGGCGATAGAGTGTGATCCAGAGTCACCGGGGATAGAGTGTGCGTCAATGCCATTGACTGAGATGAGCGCGAGAAGGCCTGTGACTTCGTCTGCGACATGACTATACACTGGCATCAAAATTAGGATCAAGAGCATCATTTCCTATGGGGTTGTTAGTTATGAACGATGTAATGCCGTCATGAAGGCCCGAACAAGTAGAGAATATGGTAGTGTGTGTTGAAGAAGGACAACTTACATGAAGGACAGTATATCCAGATTCATCCCTGTCTCTGATTGAACCAATCTGGAGGATATGAGCATCACATAGCACTCGATGAATATGTCGGAGCTCTTGACGAATACGATCAATGTTCCACACAACCGCGGTATTGCTGTCGTGCCCATTGTTTGTGGGACAAATGCGGCGGACACAGAACCAAGGGTACAATCGTTCATCAACGTAATACTCCCTGAAGAAATCGAGCTCTGCGCATCGCTCGGCGAAATTATCAAAGAGCCTGAATATCGCCGAATTGGCCCTTTGAACGGTAGGAAACACTTTGAGCGGGAACCGGAGCTCAAAACCGCCGCCGCCGATTGTCGCAGAGAAAGCGAATTGCACCGTTTTGTTGACCAGAGGGAGGAGTTGCATGCATAGCTGATAGTTCCAGGTTTGTTTCACAGCCTGTCCTCCACTGTAGGGACAAGAGGTATGATGTCGCTTCTGGTTCTCATAGCCATAACCAAAAGAAAATGGACCACGTCTGAATGCCTTTCCAGTGTTGTAAGTTTTGGTGTCACAACCACACACTGTTGGCCCGGAAGCGGAGTGCCGATCAAAGGAGCGTCTCGCCGCTGCAGAGTTGCTGTGTCTTCTCGGGTTATTTGAATACGGAATCTGATTCATCAGAAGCATGCTAGCTACTTGCGCTCTATCTTCGTGGGAAAGGCGTGATACGATAGGGAGAAGCGCATTGGAAGCGCTGGCGTACAGCCCTTGACCAGTCATCAGTAGCATTAGTTCGCTCCGCAATTCGTCCCTGATCGTTGCCGGCTCAAGTCGCAGCTCAAGTTCGATTCGGGTTGTTGCTGGGCTGGCTCGTGTCTGCTGAGCTCCGATGAGTGTAGAACCATGCACGTTCACATCGATATCAACATCGGTCTTCCTGCTGTTCAGCTCATAGACCTTGTCCTTTATCTCAGCCAGAACGGTGGTGTTCTCATTGACTCTCGTTCCAATGGCTACACTGCTCTCCCTGAAGGCTGTTAATATCTATTGCATTTGAGGGGCAACTTTGGGTTGACTCACAGATTTTTGGTGGACAGAGCAACCTGGAGACCTGAGAGTCCGCGGTGGATTTGCTCATTGTACCGCTGGATAGCTTCGAATCTGTCGTTGAACTCCCCTTCCTTCTTGATTGTGATGACGTCTCGCCAGAGCTTTTTGATCCCCCTCAAATCCTGGGTGGTAGGTCCAACAAGGGATTCGATCTGCAGTTCCAAATCTTGGGCGACTTTGTGTGCTTTTCCAATGTCGTCCCGGTAGGTTTGCAGTTGAAATTGGCTCGACAGACTCAGGAGAGTTGGGTGGGCTAGGTGATCTCGCAGTTGTACCATATTTTGTTTCGATATCTGAACAAGTGTCAGAAGTTCCGTGAGCTTGGCAGGAGTGTCTCTCAGGCTCTTCAACAGCCCAGCGCCCTTGATTGCGCCCTTTGCCGCCAGCTCAGCGAACTGGCATGCAGCGGCCACGATTCCGAGAATCGACGCCGGGTCCATGTTGAGGCGGGAAGCGACGACTTGACAGAGGACAGGAGGTGAGTCCAGTGTTGGTGAGAAAGAAGAGAACAGATTGGGGAGTGTGAAGCTCCGTCGAAAATCACCAGGGGTTAGTTGGAAAGGAACTTGAAGAAGGCATGAAACTGGAGAGGCTGGCTCGGCTAGCAGGCAAGAATTGATTGCATGTGGTGTGGTGGGGACGTTCAATAATTGGGCGATGCCTTCGTTCAGTTCCTTCCTTCCATCCACACGAGATACTTACCCATCAACCACGCTCTCTCCCGTTATTCGTCAAGGCTCGAAGCGCCTCCTGCAGTCTGCCTTGAAGAGCAAGGTACAGACAGCCACAACGCTACCTACCTACCTAACTGCATAGTGATGCAGCAAATTGCTTATCTGTGGGAGGCGCAGTCAGGCACTTAGTTGAAACTCGGATCATTTTATCCCAGTCGTTTTCCATCTCCAAAATTAACGCCAGCATCTTCCACTACCTATCCAATCGAAAAGAAAGGATGATTGAGCAGTACCCTCCTTCACCGTCAGCGACAATAACAAATCTTTCCTTTTCTGCCTTTGACAACTACTAACCCAAGGCTTCTCGTGCAACCTATCAGGCACTCACTGTTCCTTGTTCACTTGGATAGTACTGCGTCATGTTATGACGACGGAAGCTGAACTCATTCAGTCCCTTGACCAGTCCCCCTCAGTCTAATCGTCAGCCAAACTCCTCCCCCCTCCATCCACTTCATAACGGAAAGTACACCTCACCATTGACATTTCAGCCGGCTACGTAGCGCCACGCAATTTCCACTGACAATTGAAGTCCGGGCACCCTCTTTCCTGTCTGACTCATCATGGCCGTTTCTCCCTAGAGGTAGTTCCTCTAAGCATAGTAAGTTTGGAAAAACCCATGTTTGACATGAGATCCACCATCATCTCATCTGGACATTACTGTGTACCCATGTGATGAATCCAGGTTGACAAAATCATCGATGCCATACCTCCTCATCCTTGGCTTCAACGATGGGATCGATCCCATCGCACTCGCCCACGCATCGATTGTTGCTGCCATCCATCCATCCATCCATCTGCTTTTCCCGAATGAATTTCCAATCCAGGCACCTACTTAGTCGTAAGAGACCCTCCACTTCTTTCCACCCCCGTCCCCTGGTCGATTTAACTTCCTTCAGTTAACAGAGTTGGAAGAAAACAATTCCTGCTTTTGATCTCGTCCAACATCCAACACATAGTAGGTCGCTGCCGGCACGCTCAAACTCTAGGCAGATTTCGGGAATGTGATACGAGGCACCGGGCGGGGGGTTGGTGTCTAAAGCAGTATACCTTTTGTTTTTTTTATCTTTTAATTTTCTTTTCTCCGGGAAGAGGAACGGAGATGCCGAACCAGCGCGCGAGAGGTCAAGAGGAGGAGGTCAAGAGGAGGGAGAGTTATAGAAGACTGGAGGGGTCGACGCGTATAATTTAGGGGAAATGGGTGGTGGCATGCCCTGGCTACCTAGCGGTCGGTTCGAAATCGCAACGCAACGCAACGGTTGTTGTTGTTGTGAAGATTCTGTGCTAAGAGAACTGAATCACTCAGCTTTCGGGGGGTTGATGTTTTCAGGAAGGACGAGAGGAGAAACTACCTCTACCTACCTCACGCTTGTGACGTTAGTACGTTTAGATTGGGTATGGCGGCGGCGATTAGTACCTGGATCTTTCCATCTGTATCTCTCCTATCTAACTAACACGATATAGCACGGTCGATTGGATTAGACGCAGCCGGCCGCTGCTGAGGCCGGCTGAGATTGAGAAGGGCGTGCATTAATAGAGTAGGTTTTTTTTTTTGGAAGTATTTGGTAGGATGCGGTAGTAGTACGAAACGCTACTGTATAAACAAGACAGGCCACAGCTGAGATTGGGTAGAATGCCTCTTGCGGTCCCGTGAGAGAGAGCTGGGGAGTCTCGATGTGTCCTTCCAGTTCAGTTAGTGGTGGTTTGAAACTACAACATGAGATATTGTGTATATACTTGCTGCGAGTCTGGATTAATCATATCGGACGGAGCTGGACCGGCAGTCAATAGGAAAAGAAGAGCAAGAGAAGCACTTAACAAACAAGAAGCAGACAATGGCGAATTTGAACAAGGGTATAAATAACCTAGAGACACATGTACGAAACAATTCGATACCTTCGAACAACCCAAAACACCGCTTCCTGATGCAAAGACGCAGAGATGCTAAAACAAAATAAATCCATCCATCCAAGAAATCCCTTCTTTAAAGATCCAACATCTCTTCCTTGCCGACCATCGCTTGGGCCGGGTCGCCATGAGAAAATCTGAAACAACTGAGAATCTGAATCTGGATCCAAACAAAGAAAAAAAAAGGTTATGATGTAGTAATATTGCAATATGCAAATCCAACCTTTTCGTCGTATTTTCCCTTCCTGCCTTCTACAGCAGCCATCATTCCACATCATTAATTCCTTTCCTTTATAGATCCCCTTATTCATCACCCCTATATTCCCTCCCTCAAAGCCTCCTCAATACTCCCCAGCTGGCTCACATCCAACGCCTCCACCGTCACTTTACTCGGCAACCCACCCTTCCTCGACAAAAACCCTGGGATCACGCCGGGTTGGTTGATGCCCGGCGCCCTAGGCTTGATGGTCGTCCCCGTCGTCGCAGAGGACACGGACCGCAAGGAAGACGACAGGGGGGTGGTGGTGGTCGTGGTTACCGTGCCGGCCGTGCCAGTGGTGGTGGACGAGCTGACGCTTCGGTAGGATGACTTGCCGTCGCTTGCAGCAATGGCGATGCCTAGGCCGGTGCCTGCGCCTGTGCTTCCTGTTCCAACCGGGGTGGATGTGAGCTCGGGGAGTTCCGGGGTTGGCTCCAGTCCTGTTGATCTTCCCGTGGTTCCGGGTACTGCGTCGATTGCGGTAGTCGGCTGGCTAGAACTCTGGCTCCAAGGCCGCCACGAGACTAGCCTACCCAAGGTAGGAAGAGACAGCTGACGGGAGGCTGTTGATCGCACAGAAGAGGACATATGCAAACCGTCAGTGTGGGCGCGACGATTGGGATTGAGGAAGAAGGGCGGCTCGGCGACCGAGGGACGTTTGTTATTCTGGGAGGTGGATACGGGTCGGGGTAGGCGCTGTCCTACCAGGGCCAAATTATCTCTGGCGTGCATGCTTCCGCGCGAACCGCGCGCCGAGATGGTCGGCATGGCCGTGACGTTGCTGATTCCGGTTCCGGCGGCACTGAGGCCGAGGGGTCGCAGGGTCAGTTGGCTCGGGCGGACCTTGAGGGTGTGGATGTCGAGGCCGTTGGAGAGGGACATGATGGATTCGTGTGAGGTCATCCGTCGGAGTCCTCCTGTTCGTTGCTCTGCCGCTTCGGGGTGGAAGTCGAGATCTCTGTGAATCGTGTCGTCCGTCACAATTTCCGGGTCATCGACGTCGCCATTTGCGCTCATGGTCTCAACGGTGTCGTCTTCGGCGGAGGAAACCCCGTGGGCCATGTCAGGTACGTCGTCGGTGGTGTAGGCGCCCATGGCCTGGTTGAGCTCCTCGGCAAGAACGAGACCGGCGAGCGAACGGTGGCCGGGATACGGTGGTGAACAGGTGCCGGAATTGTGCATGGCCGTACTACGAGTCGACCATTGGGATGCCTGTCTGCGGTGCGACTTTCGGTTCCATTCGGGGGAAGTTGGATCGACACTTGTGGTGGGAGAGTTGGGGACCGACACCTCAATGATGCCGCGGTCGAAGACGGAATTGCGCCGGGGGTTCGATTGGGGAGAGGTCGGCGCGGAGGATGGCGCGAATTCGGAGGGCATTTCGGAGATTAGGGACCAACGGCCTGCTGCTGTCGAGGTGGAATCGTGAGCACTGTGACGCGGGATAAAGGGTGGCCCAAGGCCACGGCCCGCCTGCCATTGGGGATTCTGGGAGGATACTGGTGTTGTAGGTGCTGAGATGATGTGTGGCGGCGAAAAGGTACCTGAAGTCATGGATCTCCTGTTCTTCTTTTGTTTTCGTGTCTCGCCCTTCTGGGCGATATGGTAATGGTGGTGGACGTGCACGGCTTGTGAGATCTTTGGTGTTTTGGCCGAGTCGGGATCGTCGAATTCGGTCTGTAGTGTTGATACGGTACCCAACTGTTTAGGATTACTTGATGACGGCTGGTGATAATGTATCTGTTCCCGTAGGAGTTGGATTTCGTCGTGTGAGTTCATTAGCATCTCACGCAGTTCGGCAATGCCCAGCTGTAGGTTGGCGTTGTCCTGCAAGAGGTCGCGTACGAAATGCGACACGACATTGCGCGTGCTCTTGGTGTCGGATAAGGACTTGACAGCGGCAGCGCCCTTAAGTCTGCCTGCTGCCGTGCTGAGCTCCTTTTCCATTTCTCGTTGTTTTTCGATACGGCCGATAACCTCAGCGTGTCGTTCCCGTTCTTCCTTTGCTTCCTTCTCCATGCGCTCCAGTTGTTCCTGCAAGTCGTTGATACCCTTTTCGGCCTGCTTCCAACGTGTGATGGCGGTGCGCGCCTCCTCCTGTGTATTGACCAAGGTTGCCTGTAGTGTCGCCTGCTCCTCTTCGAGCATGGAGAGCTGCTTCTCCAGGGTCGCTGCCCTCTCCGCCGCCAATTCCAGTCGGCGGATCTCGCGCTGGGACTCGCGCAGGGTGGTCTCGAGGTAGTCAATGCGGGTGTCGGCCTCTCGGACGGTATCATTGAGCGACTCGAGTTCGGCGTGGAGGCTGTAATTCTCGTGTATCGTTTCCCTGTTCCTCTCCTCGAGCTCTGCATTTTCGCGTTCCAGCTGTTCAATGCGAGCGGTGAGTTCGGCGCGGTCGCGTTCGGCGGCGGCCATGTAGGCTTCATGGCGGATGAGCAGAGTCTGAAGGGAAAAGGTCAGCGAGGAGAAGCATTCCTCCGGCCTGGGTTGTCGCGCGCGCCATTTGCTGTGCGTTGCAGGTGTCTTTTCCGACCACTCTAGCATTGTGCAATCTGTGAGGAAGACGAGATAGGTGCAGATGATTTTGCAACCAGGCTATGGTCGAAGCCAAATCAAGGGATATGAAGGGAGCGATTGACGGTGGCGCCAGGCGCACAGGGAGCGGATGAAAGGAATGCGGCACGCATCAACAGGGAGCAGGTCTGCGTCATTGATTACTCACCTGGCCCATTTTGGCGGCCGTATGGACATCGCGCTCGACACTCTTGAGAAGAGTACAGTTGTGCCTAAGATAAACGCAGTCCTCCCTTCCACAGCAGCACCGCATAGCCGACGGCTGTGCCCCCTGGGCGGAGTTATCGCCGCTGGATCCCATGGCGGCGGTGGGTGATGTTGGTGGATTTTGCGGCACGAGCTCAGCTACGGGCTCAGCAGCAGCAGCAGAAGTAGCAGGAGGAGCAGCAGCGGCGGCGGCTACTTCTTGTTCGCAGTCGGCGTTCGGAGTCGCGGCGTCTGCCATTCCCATTCCCATGCCTATAGTGTGTATACTGGACTCGTCGGGCTACTCGGGGACCGTCGGTGGAATGTGTTGTCGTCACAGGCGGATGAAGAGGAGCAGGATGAGGATGAGGAGGAGGAGGAGGATAGTGTCTTGGTCAACACCACCTCCACCATGCTGCTGAAATGTCGACCCCTGATTGACTGGAGGATCGGCGGCACCGGGAGCACGAATCTGGACTCGCTTTGGCGCTGTGGCTTTTTAGGGACGAACAGCGTAGAAGTCGGTAAGGAACAGGTAGGGAACACCTGTGCACAGATACCCGAATGCCGTGTCGGAGATTTTGCAGGCAGGATGGAGAAAAAGAAGTGGAAGGTCGGGAAAAAGCACGAGGACCACGGATCGTTGACTCGGGACTCGCAAGGATTGGCCGGCAAAGGACGGTGAACCCGGCAAAGTGGGTGTTCCGATATTGACACTGGGATCCTGATGACAGCAGAATTGAGAGGAGGAAGAGGAAACGGGGCCTCGCCGGTCTATAGGCTAGAGGTATAGGACATCGGTCGGTGGGTATGGGTTAGACAGACGAAGGGAAATGGAGAGAGAAAAAAAGAGCGAAAAAAAAAAAGAAAAAAATAAAGAAGGAAAATTGAATGATAACGACCAAAACGGCGAGCACTGGTTGGACATCCCCCCCTGTCCCCGTGGCCCCGGGTTCCTCAAGCAGAATGATCCATGTCTTCCACTTGTTCCCATTTGAGGCCCCGGTCCGGTCCTCATGTGCTTCGTGTTGGGTATGAAGGCGTTGAACAACACACAGCAGAAATGACTGGCGTTTATTGTGGATTCGATTCCAGAGGTCGAGGACGCGCCAGGTCACCACTGCACAAGCAGAGAATGCGTGCATTTCGTCGCCAATGACTGACACTGGCGCAATCGTTGCAGCCCGCTTACAGATGCAGCCAAGCCTGTTGACCACAAATGGAAAGGTGTCGGGGTGAAAAGAGGCCCAGACGCGGCTTGTGCCAGAGACAAGGGTTGCGCCGAACAGGTACCCGCTCACACCAATGACACCACACACCAGTCCTTCAACACCTTCCCTCAGCTGCCAGCCATTTTCCCTCCTGTTATGGCCTTGATCACTTCTTCCACCATTCCATTAACACACACACTCGTCCACCAGCTGCCAAAGGCTACAAAGATACATAGACGCTCACCGCCCAATGCACATCACCCTAACCACTTCCAGTTTAGCCGCCTTGTGTCTCTTTCTTTCCCCGGTCCGCGGCCCCATTGCGACCAAACCACCCCACTCACACCCAAGTGGAGGAATCCATTGATAAAGCAACGAACAACAACAACAACAACGAACCGAACGACAAGTCGTCATTCCATCAACCACCGACCGATTGACCGAGACACCACCAGACGGACGAAACATGCGAGGCCATTCCGAGAAAGAGGGGTTCACCCTTTTTTATGTCTTTTATACCTCTACGGTTCAGTTCAATTCAAAGACAACGGCGACCCAACATCCGTTCGTCATCATGTGCAAGCGAGCGAGTCGTGTCGTGTGCCAATAGTCTAATGTTATCTCCGATCCAATGTCCACCAATACTGTACAGATACGCAGCACGTAGATCAAATAAGATGAGATGAGATGAGATAATTATACCCCAAAATAATTACCCGTTAATTCAATTCAATTCAATTCAATCAATCAACAACGACAGCCAACGGGATTCATCCGCAAGGCTACTTGCTTGCTTGCTTGCTTACTTAAGTATCCAACTAAACTAACTAACGAAAAATGATCTCCAAGCGAAACAAGTCCGAAAGAGGCCGCGATTGACCGGGGGTTTGTTCTTCTTCAGTTCTTCTCCAGTTCTTCCACTTCTTTTTTGAACAATGCGATGATCAAAAAGGAAAGAAAGAAATGAGTATCTGCGCTGAACGACATAGCACGTGCTGTCAATCAATCAATTCAATTCAATTCAATTCAATCCACCCCGCCTCTTTCCTTTTGCTCTCCTTTCCTAAGTCTCCTCCCCGCTCATGTCTGTCTTAGACTTTACTCGCTGCAAGCTGAACTAAGTTTCTCACGATTCTTTCATTGGAGATTGAAACACCGTCACCGACGTGCACGAATTCCCCATCCTACTGTAGGTCTCAAATTTCCCCTCATCCATTGATGCCCGCATCCTCCATGCCCGCTCATTATGCCCGCTCATAGCCGCCTCATGCGGCCCGCGGGACGGCTTAAAACATGGAGCATCCATCCATCCATGGTCTTTCTTTTTTTTTTTTCTCTTTTCCCTTTTCCTCGAACACTGCATTGAATCCTCATTGTGCATGTAACTGAAATGTCTCCACATTGAAGTGATCCTTGACTAGAGGTAGGTGACGGGCGGGCGGGCGGTCGGTCGGTTCCGGCGATCCATCCGATCCTAGGTATCCAGGCGGCCGAGTCGGGTGGTTCTTCAGTTTTCTGTCTCTTCTGCTGCCCTACTAAGGTAGTTTGCATTGTCGCATGACGATTCTTCTTTCCCGCTTCTTCTTTCTCTCTCTTTTTTTATCGTCTCTCACCGGCATTCGTTCGGTTCTCTTCCAACGATCTCTTCATCTTTCGTAGGACAATCACTTAACACTCAGGATCTACTCCCGCTCTTTATTTAAAAAAAAAAAAAAAAAGAAAAAAAAAGAAAAAAAAAAGAAGAAAAAAAAGAAAAAAAAAGAAAAAAAAAGAAAAAAAAAAGGAAAAAAAAAAGTAAAAAAAAGACCAAGATCTCGTGTACCATTAATGTAGAATCCCGTCACCGCCGCGGCAGCCGGACCTTACCTGATGTAATCACCAATCCACCACCTCCAGGGGCAATGTGTCGTCACAAGAGTACCGGAGTCAAGCCATCAAGTACCTAGCGACGAGGTACCGCGAGGCCGTCGTCGCAGACATTTTGAAATATTTTCATACACATCTCTCAGTACACTACGGTCAAAGAGAAAGGCGAGGAAGCTAAGGTTGCGACTGTGAAAGTGATGAGGTGAACGGCAATGAGTGCAAATAGTAGCACACTCAGAATAACTCCAACATGATGGCTGTCCTCAGAAGAGCAGAATGGACGCATAGGTCCGAGATAAACATTACTTCAAAGAATACCGCTATTTCCCCTTCGTTAAGTTATTCAAGTGACTACCTTGTACTCGCTATTTCCGTTGTACAACAAGCAAGAAAAGCCCAGCATGCTTATGCCTATGCCTGCCAAAGCACTACATTATAAGCCATCCCCTTTGTGTATTGGGTTACGCGCTATATACCCAAGATCACGCGTCCAGGCCCGCTCGCTACCTGTTTCCTTGATCCTTCCGAGAAAATAAAATATAATCTAAACTGCGATTCGCCTGTGCTAGTTGTTCTAAGTGTTCCAGCAGCACCAGTTCCAGACAGCTGCTGGCTGCTCCTTGGCCGCGGACGCGTTCAATACTCATATCGGCAATCATCTTGTTTGTTGAGACGGATGCAATTAGAGCAAGGGCGTTGGCGGTCACACTGAAAGAACATGGCCATGTCAATATCAGCACCTCCCCACAAGATAGGAATAACTCACCTTCTGTTTGGCCCAATTACATCGGATGCAAACCACCCTCTTGTATTTCCTTTTACTTCCTGTCCGATGCGGGGGTTGAGGGTTCTGGGGGCGCTCCTAGCCCTAAAGAGTCGCCCCAGCGCCTTCCGCGCTTCCAGTCCCAGTTCTTGCTCTAGGGCCACTGGCACCAGTCCCTTGCTCAGGCCTTCCTCCTGTAGCATCGACCCAAGAAGAACCGCGAGGATTCTCAAGCCAATCGCGCTCAGGATACACCATAAAGTCCATGATGTTGAACTGCCCCACTCCCTGTGCCGATCCTCCTCCTCCCATTGCCGAGCCATGCATGACATCGCTGCCCATGCCTTGGCCTGGCGGCTGCTTGCTACCACTTTCGCCATCATCAATTAGTCCTCTTCCGCCGCCAGCGCCCTCCATACCATGTCCCTGGCCCATACTGTGGTTCTGGTTCGTTTCAGTTCCGCTAGCATTCTGTGCTGGGGCAATGGCTGACAGAGGAAATCTGGGCATGTTGAAGAAGTCAAAAACATCGAGATATTCCAGATCGTTGGCCCCCCCTCCTCCTCCTCCTGTTCCTCCTTCTGTTCCCATACCAAAATGTCCGTTGCTGTTATTGGTGACAGGCATCATGACGCCTGCGCTCATCACACTGTTTCCGGCCGCGGTGCCCGTCAATGCTCCGTGTTGCCGCGAGCCATGCCTAGGCTGGCGACTAATCAACAGGTCCAAGTCGAATGCGGTCCGTCGCATGTCCGCCAGAATCCGCACGCTACTGGGCGTCACCTCGTCGCCCTCGCTTACGCTGGCCTTGTATTCGTCTAGTACGCGCGTCAGGAGATTGGAGTAGCGCGTGGCTACGGGCCAGTACTTGCCCATCTCGCGCAGGGTGTCAACAAAGAACTGGATATCCGGGTTGAGGCTGCGCTCAACGGTGCTGCCGTGAACCAGTAGAACACGGGCAGCGACCCAGAGCGTGAACGCAAAGGGAGGGCCAAGTGTGGAGAGCAAGTTGTATTCGACGACGAATTTACCCAGGGCAAGGATATTATTGACTGTGTCGCGGCAGGTTTGAGAGGCCATGTAGGAAGGAGAGAAGATGGGTGAACGGACGGTGGGGTATGCGGCTGACGAGTGCAGACGAATGACGGCGGTGTGGTAGGTCGCATGGAGCATGATCCAGGCGCAGTTTAGAGTACGGGCAACCCTGGGGTGCTCATAGATCTTGGCCATGTTGCTGTAGTCATCGGGGAGTTCGAATTTCCACACTTTGAGCATTGTATCCAGTTCTCGATAGCGGTGCTGCCAATTTTCAACATCGGTGAGAGATGAGATGTCGACGGGCTGCTTGAGGAACTTGTGGATCTTGGAGAGAATACCCAGGATTTCGATATAGTAGCTGAAGGCGCCAAGATTCTCGGGCTTGTTGACTTGGTAGTCGGCGGAGCTGTTGCTGTTGAGTCGGCTATCATCGTCAGCGGCGTAGAACCATCTAGTCTCAACTTTTTGATTCTTAATCCACAGTTCGTTGCGGCATGGAAGGGTCCGGTCAATTTCCTTGTCATCGAGCGCAAAGTCGAACGCCGTGGAAATGGTAGCGTAGCGATCGAGCACATATACCATCCAGAACAACCTTCTGCGGGTCTCCTCCTCGGTGAAGTCGCGGGGTTCTGGAAGGACCATGGCGCGAAGAGTGTAGATTGAGGGATAGCTTGGACAAACTGTCATGGAGTTCGTCTCGACGGCCAAGCCAAGCTGCACCACCCCTCGAGTGATGAGAGCCATGATGTTCCATCCTGGGGGTCCGTTGCTACTACCGCATAGATCCAGCGCAAGGATCACCAGGGCTTGTAGCGACATGACGGATGAATGTTCCATTCCATAGAGTAAAACACGCTGCTTCGAGGCCGTGTAGAAACGCTGCCGACTCTCCTTGGGGAGCATCTTGTCCGTTGCGAATCTCATGGCTGTAGCCACAATGGCATGCAACAGGATCTTTTCTTCCTCGTTCGGGATTCTCTCGCCAAAAAACAGATCTTTTGTGGTCTCACGGTTCAGGATTGGACACCATGGGTGGATGTGCTTGAAGTATAGCTCCATGAGAGCGTAACAAACGCCATACGGAGGAAGCTCCTGTTCAGCACCTCCTTGCCCTTGCGTGGCCGGCAAAACAGCTGCTGTTAGCGACGGACCCGCCATCTGATGGGAGACGGCTCGGGGGGCGCCATAGTACTCTTGAACGGCCGCACTAGGGGTCATGGCCGGCTGTATCCGAGGCTGGGGAGTTGCCACATGCTGGAAGTTGTCATGGACAATGGCTGGAGTGTGAGGGCCCAGACTGAAATCGGCTGAAGTCGGGGGTTTGTGCATGAATAGAGCCCTCTCAGCCGAATCTGGGCCGGCGTGAGCAAAGACCGGAGGGGGTCCTGTATCGCGCGGTGTGCCGTGGCCGTTGCTCGGCAGGCTTGGTGTGCTCCGATGGCCTGATGGTGCATGGTTATTTCTGTTATTGGCATTGATGCTGAGCGTAGCACGAGTGTTGACACTCCCCGGGCTCGTGTTGAGGTCGAGTCCGTGTGCCGCTAAGATGTCGGCGTGTCTTTTGAGTTCTGCTTCGAGATTGTCGAGACGTTGCTCTAACTCGCGGCCATAGCCTGCTCTGAGGCCGGGCTTCTTTCGTTCTTTGTACTCGCACACGACTGTATTTCTACTACACCATCCGCAGGCTGGTTGACCGCGGTCGCATTTTACCTAGTTCAGTATTAGTGGTGGGATGGCGGGGAGATGGGTTGCAATTGGGAAGATCAGGCGAACCTTTCGAGTTTTGCAAGTTTCACACCTTGTAATCCCTGGTCAGTTTGATTTGCCACTGCAATACAACACTACACCACAATTGGAATTGGAAATTCAAGTAAAGGTACACAAGATGCCTATGAAAAGCCCGCCGTGTTGATGATGATGATGTGGTTGTTGTTGTTGTTGGTGGTGAGGATGCCAGGATGTACGGGGTGTTATCAACAACGTGTATAATACATGGTGGCACTAACAGACAATGCCGAGTGTAGTATGGCGCAGGTCGTCGTCGAGGCCAATAGGAAAAGAATGAAATGAATGAATGTATGGACTTACGAGACAGAAAGGGGTCTCTTTCGCTTGCCATTAGGAAGCACCTGGTCATTTGCGTGGTTATTGTCGTCGTCGTCGTCGTCGTCATCGTCGCCGCTCTGCTGGCCGTCGTCGCTGTAGACGGAGGCATTTGGCGGGCCATGCTGCTGCTGCTGCTGCTGCTGCCCCTGGAATTGGAACAATGGCGGTCGTGACGGTGACGGTCCTCCTGCCGCTGCATGATGCTGTTGCCCGGAAGCAGCAGCAGCCATCGCGCTGGTCGGCAGCGATTCGATCGGATGCCTGTATACCTCTACTGATTGATGATTGCGATTGGGGACGGCCGATCTGGGCCGAGGGTTGTAGTCGCGTTGGGTTGCTCGGCGTGATGGTGACCGAGCGGGGAGGCTGTTCGGGATGAAAAGCAGCGGATGCCGTTCAGGTTGCCTGGGTGGAGTGGAGGAGGCCCTGCTGATGTCGATCCTGTGTCCGTGGGTTCGAGGTCAGTGCGCTCTTGTTTGTCTACCCTACAGTAACAAAGCCGAAAACCAAGACGGTAAATACAGGTACATGTGGTATTGAATAATGTCTTTTGAATAGCAAAGTTTGGGAGCAACGAGATAGAATTAAATTCGTGAAGGAATTTTGAAATGAACGATTCTAGGGGCAAGTATGGTTTATTTAGGGTTCAAGTGGAAGTTAACTGCCTGAGAAATTGGTGGGCAAGACCAATCCCCAGAAAAGCGAACCTTCTGTCTTGTGAACATCCAACATCGAGCCACTCCCTCGCCAAGGGCTCTTCACTCAGTTCAGCTTTTCCCAGGTGGGCTTGGCGGGCGAGCGGAATGGAAGGTGTGCAGGCGCACGCAGACAAAGCGATCTTTCCATGAGGGGTTAGAAATGGTCTAACTGTGTCAGGAGAGGTTCGGGCTGATGTTGAACAGTGAAATCGGTACAGGCCTGGGCCAGCGGGGAAGAATGAAGGAATTCCCAAACGGGCCCGATAAGCAGAGGCAGGCATTGGCCAGGCCTCGATACCTCCGAACTCCGTCGCAACCACCAACAACCTAACCCTATGTCAATGGATTGTAAAAGTGACGGACTAGTCGTTCGGACTATTCAACATCAAAATAGAGTTCAGATTAATATCAGGCTCATCGGCTCTCTTTTTGCCGGTCTTCTTTTTCAGCAGCCGTTGATGCGGCCAGCGTTGAAACGTGGAGGTGGGGTTGATGGCTTGCTGCATCAAGGGACCAGACCAACCTAATAAAACCATTCCTGGGTGAACAAACAGCTCGGAGTCTCCAAAACCCCATGTATGTTGAGTCTATGCTCGTCGTCGGGACATCACCACCCGAATGGTGGCCCGAATTCTCGACTGTCCTTTGATAGCTCGTGATCATCGTCCATCGTGCTTTCCCGGTGTTTGGAAAAGCCGAGGCTAGGTACCTGACCTAGAACTTTGGCTCAGTTAGATATACGGGGACATCTTCTCGTTCCCCGTGCACTTCGTTCTCGGCTTCATGTCTCCTTTTCTTCAAGACCCACAGACACAATGGCGACAGCAAGACAGTTTCCTACCATCAAGAGCATACGATCCTTTGTCATCGGCGGCGTTGGCTCGGGTGGTGATTACCACAACGTCAAGGGCGGCCATTGGTATGGTTTTTACCAAGACTCTCCTCGGGACTGAACACTAACAGCACAGGCTGATCGACTCTCCCATCTCGACGCCATGCTCACAATGGGAAAAGTATCGGGCTTCCCGCACAAGCTGGGGCATCAATGTCCTGGGCTCCTTCTTTGTTGAGATCGAGGCCACCGATGGCACCGTCGGATTCGCAACTGGCTTTGGGGGTAATGTTCCACTTCCAGATTCACACAACACGCAAGTCAAGCTAACCAAGACACCACAATACAGGTCCTCCGGCATGCTGGCTCGTCCACCAACACTTTGAACGTTTCCTCATCGGCGCCGACCCCCGAAACACCAACCACCTTTTCGAGCAAATGTACCGCGCCTCCATGTTTTACGGCCGCAAGGGTCTTCCCGTTGCCGTCATCTCAGTCATCGACCTCGCCCTCTGGGACCTCCTCGGCAAGATCCGCAACGAGCCCGTTTACAAGATGATTGGCGGCGCCACCAAGGAGCGTCTCAACTTCTACTGCACTGGTCCCGACCCGCCAGCCGCCAAAGAGATGGGTTTCTGGGGCGCCAAGGTGCCGCTCCCCTACTGCCCGGAGGAAGGGCACGTCGGCCTGCAAAAGAACATTGAGTTCCTGCGCAAGCATCGCGAGGCCGTCGGCCCAAACTTCCCTTTGATGGTGGACTGCTACATGTCGCTCAACGTGTCGTACACGATTGAGATTGTCGAGAAGACCAAGGACCTCGACATCAACTGGTGGGAGGAGTGTCTTTCCCCCGACGACACGGACGGCTTCGAGCAGATCAAGCGTGCCCACCCCACCGTCAAGTTCACCACGGGCGAGCACGAGTACTCTCGCTACGGATTCCGTAAGCTGATTGAGGGTAGGAATCTGGACATCATCCAGCCGGATGTAATGTGGCTCGGCGGCATGACGGAGCTGCTCCGCGTGGCTGCCATGGCGGCTGCGTACGACATTCCCGTTGTCCCGCACGCTAGTGGACCGTATAGTTACCACTTTGTGATGAGCCAGCCGAATACGCCGTTCCAGGAGTATTTGGCTAATTCTCCTGACGGGAAGAGTGTGCTGCCGGTGTTTGGTGATTTGTTCTTGGATGAACCGATCCCGACCAAGGGCTTCTTGACGACAGCGGACCTTAATAAGCCGGGCTTTGGGTTGACGCTTAATCCCGTGGCGAGGGCAAAGTTGATTCCTAGTGCTTATTTGCTTGCACCACCACCCATGGCACCGTTGACACCTGTGGATGCTAGTTCGGGTGTCACAGGTGCTGAGGAGACAAAACCGGCGCCGGCGCCGGGGGTGACAGAGCACAAGGAGGAGAGTGATGGGGTGCTTGATGGGTTTGTAGCGAGGATTCAGGAGCTTACGAGCTTGTAGCAGAAATGTTGTATTTGAGGTCTACGAAGTCTTGTCTGAAATGATATCAACGATCAATATTTTCACCCGTTTTCCTTTTTATAAGCATGTAACCCAAAACAAATCGATCCGATCATTATGTACTCGGGGCACAGCACTGACGTCATCGTGAGAACCTCCATGGCAGCTCAGCTGACTGAAATTCACATTCATCAAACACCTGAGAATATAAATTCAAATTTTCTTGAAGACTGAATGAGTCTACGAAGACTTGTATCTCACATGGAAGGGAATTCATCTCCAGTAGGGAAGGACTAAGAGGAATTGGTGCCCGGACAAGTGGAATGACGGGACCGACCTCGCCAATCTCGCTGTAATTCTCCCCGAGGTCCAGTGGAGGAATCTCTCGGTTTGGCCCCGCCATGGTGGGTCAAGGAGTTGGGGTCGGGACCCACTTTATTATTGCTTCCCCTCTTCCCCTCCATTCTGTCTTCGACTTTTCGCAGCTTTCGAACACCATCCGCTCTTTCAGCCTGTGATGATTTTTAGTCGGGCCAATTGGATGGATTGAACTTTGCAATATGAGATGGAGGTGATTGATGATGAGATAATATATGCAGTACATATGATACATTAATCTGAAGCTCCCTTGGCTCAACACCATCTCTTCGTGATTACTGCTGGAAGTGACCTTGAGGAAAACTACACCGAGACCTTCTCTTCATTCTTCCATTGCCAGTTTATACCCCATTGAACCGCACCTCCTTTATTCCAAAAGCATATCGAAAAGTCACAGTTTCACTACCCCAAATCCCAATCAACAACAACAGCAATTCCCACCCTCCGATTTTAAACCCCCCAAAATGCCACCAACCAACCTCCTAGCCTCCAAAACCGCCATCATCACCGGCGGCACAACCGGCATTGGCCGCGCCATCACCCTCGCCTTTCTCGCCCAAGGCTGTTCCGTAGCCGTTAACCACCTCGACCTCCCGCGCGACCGACACCACGTCGACTCTTTAATTGCCGAAGCCGCAGCCCTCAAGTCTTCCTCCTCTTCCTCCTCTTCACCGCAGCACACAACAATAGGCTCTCTAGCCTTACTACCCGGCGACGTCCGCGACCCGTCCACCGGTCCAGCCCTAGTCAAGTTCGCCCTCGACACCTTCAAGACCAACCGCCTCGACATTTGCGTCTCCAACGCCGGTATCTGCCAATTCGCCGATTTCTTAGACATGGATGCCGACTTATTCAGCAACACGGTCCGCACCAATCTCGACGGAGCATTCTACGTCGTCCAAGCGGCAGCCAGACAGATGGCGCGTCACCAGGATCCACCCGGGGGGTCAATAATAGGCATCAGCTCCATTTCGGCTTTGGTGGGAGGAGCAGGGCAGACGCATTATACGCCCACGAAAGCGGGGGTGTTGAGTCTGATGCAGAGTATGGCGTGTGCGTTGGGGAGGTATGGGATTAGGTGTAATGCTATACTGCCGGGGACGGTGGAGACGCAGTTGAATGAAGGGGATTTGAACGCTGACGAGGAAGAGGGAAGGGAGAAGAGGAGGTATATGGAGGGACGGATACCGCTGGGACGATTGGGACAACCAAAAGATGTGGGTGGGCCGGCGGTGTTTTTGGCGTGTGAGGAGTTGAGTGGGTATGTGACGGGGGCGCAGGTGTTGGTTGATGGGGGATTGTTTGTTAATTTGCAGTGATTAGGTTGGGAGGGGAGTGTAACCCAAGGGGTGGAAATAGTTGATAGGTATGATGAACATCATCTCTGCCAGGAAGGGTAAGTAAAAAGAAGAAATTCTTGGCTTGAAAGGTAGTCGACATTGAGGTGGTGAATGACGGACTACTCCAACCCAACCCTACTAGTCTCCACGTACGCTCCTCGGTCGTAATCATTGGGGTCATATGAACCCTGTGTTGCTCCTTCTCCTGCTCTTTTAGCTCCCGCCTCGTCCTCGGCGGAAGAACCCCTTCGGTCCCTTGAACGACTCCAGCTTCCTACATTCGCCTCTGTACCCCAAAAATCGTATCAGCACATTTCTCTCCCGCCACATGCAACATTACACGGGAGTTTTGACTAACCGTGACTTTTCCCTGTACTACCCGCCCCCCGTCCCCTATTTGGACTATCACCCTCCCTCTGCTTCCCTTTATCTTGCTCCTGTCCTCCGGCCTCCGTGGAAAAGCCTCCGGTGATGCTGCTCCCAGCCTGCCCTTCTTCTTCTTCTTCTTTAAATGTCGCTTGTTTTGGCTTATTGCTGTTACCTCCCTGAACCTCGGAACCCTGGTCCAGGCCCTGGCTCTGCTCCTGACCACCATCGTTTTTCTGTTGCTGTTCCCGCTGCTGCATTTGCCGCAGAACCTCCGCTTCTGAAGTGATTCCCGGTAGGTTATCCCATTTGTGGTGTTGTTGTTGTTGTTGTTCCCTTTGCTGCTGCTGCATCTTTATCTGCCGCAAAACCTCTGCTTCGGAGGTGATTCCTGGGAGGTTATCCCATTCATGGTGATGGTGGTGGCTGTGGTGGTGTGTGGGGTGGTTGTGGTGGTGGTCATTTCCTTGCTCTTGGCGAACGGTGGAAGAGGAGGTTGCTGATGCAGATTCAGAGGTAGAGGGCGAGAAATGGCAGTTTGGGTCGGTACATGTTTTGGGGGGTTCGGGATGTGGTTGTTCGGAGTGCGTTTGTGGGGTGGTTCGATGGTCGGAGCTGCTTCCGAGTACTGCTTCTTGGACGTGGGACCTGGATTCGGTGAGTTCGTCGGCTATTACACCGCGGCGGGCTAGCATTTTGATGGATTTGTTGGTGTGGTATTGTGGTGGTGTTGTGGTGGTATTGTCTGTTGGTGATGGTGGTTGTATGGAGGTGAGTGGCCTTTGGAGAATCGGTTGACGGGAACCAAGATGGTACTGCTGTGGTAGAGGTAGAAGGACTATACCTAATATATATATATATACACATGAGATAAACTCAGTCCAAGATAACGGTTGATGTCATTGATGCACATGCCACTCCGTGTCCTCTCCATCCCAACGGGCCCCCCGACTCCCCACGGGCCGTAACGGCCGGAATGTGCCAGATAACACGCAACTGCGAGGAACCTATCATACCTGTCAAAGGTGCTTCAAACAAGGCGATTCGAGCGCGTCATCCAAGGAAGTTCTCGGTAGGTGGCTTGGATGGTCCTGGTTGTAGATCATCTGGGGGAATGTTGAATTCTTGGCTCTGGGGTCGGCGGTGGAGACGACGCAAAACGGGACGGGGCGAAGACCTGGTGGATCCGGGGAGTTCTTCGAGTGAGTGTTGTGTAGGGGACTTTTTTGTTTCATCTTTCAAGACAAGGATTTGACCACTAGATTTCGGTGCTCAAAGCTATTTGCGTCTTGCTTGATGAGATCTGTCGGAGTCGCTTATTCTCCGGGCCTTTGTTGATTTCTGTCAAGTCGGACATCTTGTCGGACGGTGTGTGCCAAGAGCACCCGCTCGGCTTGCTGTCACTTCTCAACAAATCCCGTCCCAGAAAGCCGCGGCGCAGCACGGAAGAGGAGGCACATCGCACAACTTCGATATTCCTGGGCTTTGGTCCCCGCTACCGAGATGGCGGGCAGACCCCGTACGTCATCGTGGAGCGCGCCATTTAGACGACAAGGAATGACCTTGATGGTGGAGGTAGAAAGAGATAGACAAAAACGGATTATATTCTGAGGCCTTTGAAGTTTGAAGGAGAGGGCGCGAAATCAAGAAAAGAAGAGTGGGATGGTGAATGGATGGGGTGCATGTCGGAAAGCTTCACGCGACCAAACACGAAAGAGAAGATGCATTAAACAACGAAGCAGAAGGATTCGCGCCAGCTTATTGTATGAGTGTGCAATATAGGAGGTTTTGACAAAGCCCAATATCAACAACTACAACTGGCTCAATGGTCTAGTGGTATGATTCGCGCTTCGGGTTACACCCTCATGGTCACCATGAATGTGCGAGGTCCCGGGTTCAAATCCCGGTTGAGCCCTTTCTTTTGCAAAGTTTTTTCCTGGTCTTTTTTGACAGCATCTCACCTTTCTGTGCTCTTCACGTTTCGTCAAATTCCAATTTGAGAGCATTTGGCAATGAGTTCATCTTCTCTTTTCCCTCCTCTCTTCCTCGTTTCAGATGTGCCTGACAACATGGTTGTCTGGCGTGATATCATCACGGCATGGTCTTCGTTAACGGCCGGCGGCAATCGCAGTGGGTGTGCTTACTGTGGGCATGCAATCGCGCCCAAGTTGCTGCCCTGTCATCTTCAGCACCTGCCTAACTGCAATGGGGTGTGACAGGGCATGGGAGGAGCGTTCGGCTTCAGACATTCAGAACGTTACATTTTCCGTGGGCCGCTTGACGTGAAGACTTTTGACCAAATTCCAGAATAGCTCGAAGCGCCGAGCTTCCACCCTCTCGACTGAACCTCTCTCTGTCTTGCCCTTGTTGAAGCTATCACCATGTCCTGGCTCAAGGTGGATATGACCAATATACGGTTACCCTTACCTTAGGTATATTTAGTCGCCTCTGGTCCTCCTTCCTTTCCCTTTTTCTCTATTTGTCTTCAACAGTCAAGACATTCACCGCCAACTTATTCCTCTCTCGTGATCACTTCCTCTATACCTTATGATTTGACAGTCCTCACCGCTGAATAAGTTGGGGGACAGCACGCAACGACATTGCCAACATGGTTCCTAGACCTCCATACAAGCCTCTCGACTGCACTTCAGAGGAGATCCGCCTTCTCACTTTCGACAGTTTGCAGAAGGTCCCCACAGAGTCGGACTCTGCGTCGGCAGTTATCTCCCTTTCCCTCAGCCATGTCGCCCTCTCCGCACCCTCCTCACCTGCAACACTGCCGCCCTTCCAGGCCCTCTCCTATGTCTGGGGCATTCCGGACCCCGATAAGCCCCTTCCAACCATCCTTCTCGACGGTATTTCCATGACCGTTACCCCCAATCTTCACTCTGCTCTATGCTTCCTCCTCTCGCAGCAACAGCAACCGGAGGACAATGGCTTCAAAACAAGCTTCTGGATAGACGCCTTGTGCATCAACCAAGCCGACAACGATGAGAAGGCCTTCCAGGTTCCGCTTATGAGCAAAATCTACACAAGCGCCATGAGGGTGTTCGTCTGGCTAGGCTTGCTACCCCGTCCGGGTGAAGGGCCTCATAGGGACTGTGGATGTACGCTCAAGACGGTAACCTGGCTGGGGAGTATGTTCAGACAGCAGGTGAAGAAGAAACGGGAAGGTCCGCTTCTCAGCGCGCTTAAGGGTCTTAGCGAGGAAGATCAGAGGAAGAAGGTTGCGCAGGGGTTTGTGTGGACTGTGCTTCAGTTCAGCATCACCCGGGATTATGGACACGAGAACGCCAAGAGTGGGGGGTTCGACTTTGAACGTATTTGGCAGCTCTTCTGTGAGCGGCCGTACTGGCGACGGCTGTGGATCGTGCAGGAAGTGGTGCTGGCTCGAAAAGCGGTGGTGGCGTGCGGGAGTGGCGAGGGGGTGGTGGTGGACTGGGAGGATATTCGGGATGCGCTGCAGTTGTTCGAGTGGATCATCCTTTACTCGAACATTGATCCCAAGTATCGGCGGCTGTATGAGTTGCTGGGAGACATCATGCCCAAGGTCGTGCATCTCGAGGAGGCCACGAATGCGTACAGGCGCAATCTGCGGAAAGGAAAAGATGGCATGCGGCTCATGGAGGTGCTGCTGTTTACCGACTTTGCGGATGGAGAGGACAAGTCTATTCAGGCAACGGATCCTCGTGATCGCATCTACGGATTGCTCGGTCTCATACGGGAGTGTGACAGGAAGAAAATCCCGGTGGACTACTCGGATAAGACAACGGTCAGCACAGTCCTCACGCACGTCGCCCTAGCTTTGATACAAGAATATGGCCCGGATGTACTATGTTATCATCGGGAGACCGCTCGTTGGGCACATGAGGGGCTTCCCTCTTGGGTGCCCGACTGGACGGCACCTAGGAGCCCGACGATCGGCAGCGTCAACCTTGACGGACCTGGAGCCAGATTCGACTTCAATGCCACAAAGGGAAAGCATTGGCCCTCAAACAGCACGGTGAAGACTGCAATGATTGGAGAGTCGAAGCTCGCCCTCTTCTTGCCGGGAGCAGCAATGTCAACTGTCGCCCGTATCGGTTCAGAGTTCACTAGTGTCTCAGGACAGGAGGACTACCTGCTCGCATGTCGAGCATGGTTAGAAGAGTTGCTGCAATTGGCGAGTGAAAGCGATGAAGTTGCAAGGGACAACATCTGGCGAGTGCCCATGGCAGATTTCGGTCTAGCGACCCGTGCAGAGCTCGAGACACCAGAGCGGTACATACACGGCTTCAACGTCCTTCTAGGGAGAGTTGCGCCCCCCGCAGAAGCTCAAGTATCTGAAGAAACAAAAAGAAGTTGGATGCTGTCGGAGTCTTGGAACTACCGTCGTACCTGGAAGATCTACCGAAGACGTGCGTTTGTCGATGCATCTGGCAGACCTGGGCTGGCGCCTCGGCAGACCTCTCCGGGAGATTCCATTGCCCTTTTCAGAGGAGGACAAGTTCCTGTGATGCTGCGGGAAACCAAGGATGGGATGCATGGGTATCGGGTGCTTGGTACTTGCTATGTCCATGCTCTGATGGACGGGGAGGGCACCGAGACGCAACAGTGGGCGGGGGCTTTGTCGTCAAGCCAGAAAATTATGCTGGTATGAGCCGCTACGACACTTACACTTTCCGGGTGTTAGAAGTTGTACAAAGATGCTTCTACTTACCTCTACTCGGCACATCCGAAACGGCTTTCGGCCCTCTGTGTGCGATTTATCCCTTGGTCTTCCACGAGTGCTGTTGACCAAGAAAGCAATTGTCTACTCGATGCTGGCCGGACTGGAACGCGTGCAGGTTATTGATTCGTTTTGGGTTTGGTACCGACTCCCTTTGTTGATTGTTGTAACTACCTCTACAGTTAGTACGGACCACCCAACATCCTTTGTTGCTTCGACGCCTCGACACCGAAAGCGGATAGCAGGATACAAAGGATGTCTGCACCAGAACGATACCCATAAAGCTTCGTGAACTCAACTCCAGGCAAATGGACAACTACTGCTTGCTCCCGTAACCTTATCCATTTGTCGCAAATCCTGGTACGAGGCAATTGTCGCAGATCCGAGTCCGAAGCAACGCAGACCACTCACCACAACATGCCTTCGAGAAGAACAAGAAGAGATGCTGCTGCATCACCAGAGCCACAGCGTCCGACTCAGGCCGGGGACATGTTTCACTGGTCCATTCTCTTTCCCGTCGCTCATTGGGATTTGGCCCCCCGAGAAGAGAATCAATGGGATAGCGGCGACATCGCTATCAATCGAATCCAGAGCTACAAGTGGCTTCAGGCACGCGCACGAAGCCCCGGTACAAGGGGATTCCTTCTCATCCAACAGCTTGCTCCACTCAACCGACTTCTCCTTGTCCATGACTTGTATACCGAGGAATTAGTCATCAACAAGCGCGTACGCAAGTACCTGAGGCGTTCTGACCTGGCGACCTTGTATCCCGAGCGGAAGGACATACGACAACGCTTGCCGCGGCGTTTGCAGATGTACGCCCACCCAATCCCTGGCGATATTCGCTTTGCTCGAATTAGTGGCGACCACCGCGACCCGCGTGTAGAAGTGCGCCTTCCGGATGAACCCTATTTCCAGAAATTGTACGCCTACGGATTTCCTCACGAACAAAAGGATGGGCATCTGGACCATGGCATGGTCGAGAGAGATGGCAGGGCCACAGAGGAAGTCTACAACGCCTCTCTGTACTACGAATACCTGAACGGCGGCTCTCTCGAGCATGCAATCATGCGTATCAACTGGGGAGAAGGTGAACGTGCCCTGTTCGTGGAGGAACCGTTCATCTGGCACCTCATCGAGCAGCTCTCGCGAGCCCTGCTCTATCTGCACTGGGGCGTTGAACGCCAGGGGAACGAACGCAACGAGGACGGAGAAAGAATACCCCGCAACTGGCAGCCAGTTTGCCACCGATGGTTGACCATGGACAACATCATGCTGCATTGGCCGGAATATGGCGAGGAAGGATACGAAGAGAGCATGGATGGCCGACTTCCGCGCGTGGTGCTGACGAACTTTGATAATGCGGCAAGAAAAGGTGAAGAGCCTCACGACAATGGTATCATTCACTTTGGCCGTCTATCGTTACCCAAGGATCGCATTCGAGAGGCTAGGTATGGCGTGAGCCCCAGGGATCGAGTCTGGCAAATGGAAGAGCCGGACACGTGGCAGGATATCTACGCCATGGGAAAGCTGTTACGACGAATCATACTAGACAGACGTCGCCCAGGAATAGAACATGACATCCCCATGAGAGGCCAAAAGAACTGGTTCAATTCCGAGACTTACGACTTGGCGCCCTATGCGCAAAGTCGAGGCGGGCCTTACTCTGATGAGCTCATCGATGCGATCCGATGGTTTGAAAGCACGGGACCAGACGGCGAGGTTGTCGAATGGAAGGGCAACGCTCGGTTTACTGAAGACGAAAAGCCGGGTCGTTTGAACAGTGTGGCTGGCTTGGAGGACCAATTGCTAGAGGATGCCGAGTCGCACGTCGAAGCGTTCCGGGAGAGTGAACCACCTGTTGCTGCACGTCAGATCAGCATCGCAACGGTCCGACCGCCAGATCTGAGGCACTACCACATGCCGTTCCGAACCAGACGAATCCGGGAAAAGGATGTGGAGAATGAGATGGAAGTAATGATGGAGTCGCTGAATGGGCCGGCATATAAGGTCGTGGTCGAGTACGGCCACGAGCATGAGAACGCTCGTCTGGCGAAGACGGATAAGATGAGGGAATTGGAGGAGAAGCGTGCAGCAGAGGAGAGGGAGATAGACCGACGAGTGGAAAATATGTTCCGGACAGTCCCGGATTCTCTGCTGGGGAAGGAAGTGCAAGAGGACGAGAGAAAGGATTACAAGGAACGGTTGAGGAAGCGGAAGGATCGAGAGTTCCGTGTCGAGACGATGAGGTTGGTTGGTAAGAAGATCAAGAAGGCTAGGAAACGGCGTGAAAGGAAGGAGAGGCAGCAGGAAGAGGGGGAAGCTGCGGATGGTGATGAGTGGGAAGGATGAAGGGCAGTGTGTTTATTTCAGTTGTCAAGTCAGATAATCAACTACAGGACTCAGAGGGGACATTTTTGTGCTGCCTGTGCAAAGAGTCAAAGAACCGAAAAAGACCACTTACAAGAAAACTTTCCGGAATTCCAAGCTCCTTATAAAACAAAACCTTCCTCTCTCTGTTTTTCATGCCTCTGACCCAACCCGGGCGTACTGTTGTCGCCTCGCCGTGAGTATCATTTTGGCTGACACACCCATTCAGCGAGTGGGGTCGCGATGGTGCCATACTCCAGGGAGTTGACGAACATCCCCTAGAAACGTACATCACTGGCGAACCTACCACACAACAACGGGAACTATTTGATTGCACCATCCACCACCATGCCTCGCCATTCGTAGGTGGTTTCCATCTTGGTAAGGTACTGTAGGTACCGAGAACTGAACGGCCGGCTTGCGACAACGTGGGTGTAATTCGTGCATGCCAAGGCTTCAAGTTGTGAATGGGCTGGAAGGTTCGTCTTGGAGCTTGCTTTTTGTTTTCAACAAGCTTCGTCAAGAGTTGTATGGCGAGGTCGTTTGGTTGCTTGTATAATCTTAGCTTTTTTTTTTTTTTTTTTTTTTCTTTTTCTTTTTTTTTTTTTTCCGCCTCATGAAGATGGACGGGAGGTACCTGACGAGTATCTCCAGTGATGCCTCTTCACTCTCGTTTCGTTGTGAACAACACCTCCTTCCTATCTCATCAAAACCACTGAAACCAACAAGCAGATGGGATTCCATTCTAGAACCTTGAGCCCCTACTCGCCGTCATCTAGCACCTTTCCCAAAGAAGAGCCAGCCCCAGACTAGATGTACTTACCTATCGACCGGGATGCGGGATGCGAGCGGGATCTCTAGACCATTCCCCTATAGTCTAATCACTCCGAGCCCAACGAAGTCGTCTCATCCCGGAAAGAAATCACGACATAGATAGCTAAGTAGCTAGCTACCCTGTTCTCGCTGCTCACTTCCACTTCCACTTCCACAGTTCCACCGGGCACTCTCCCCGTCCCCGTCCGTCCGTCTAGAACCCGGGTAGGGCATACAGTCAGTCAGCAGCGAAATACCATTGACCAACCGAATCTCTTCCACGGTGATTGCCAATGCCAACGTACGTGTTATGTACCGGTATGCGGTAGGCGGTAGTGGTTTCCCGGGTTCGATTAGGTCGGTTGTTGACACGGCTGCCCACCCCACGCTTTTCTCACTTGTGTTTTTCTTCTCCTGCTCCCGTTCCCCTGTCGTTCGGGGAGTTTATGTAGGTCAGCGCCATCAAGTAAAATCAACGGTACTCCACAGATAGGGCAAAGAAAGAAACTGTGGCGAACAGGCGGCCCGAGAGGTGCTGTTCCTAGTGCCTACCCACCCCCCTCGTGATTCCCCAAGTGAACTTTGCGAGCGATAACCTGTTAACCCGCTAGCCTGCCAACTGGGCTGATAAGTAGATAAATAAGTAGGTATGTGGCCATCACGCAATCAAGGTAGGATATTTCACCCCTTTGGATGGTGGGAACGGAAGGAAGAAGAGAAGCGGGAACAAAGGTGACCCAAGAGCACGTCGTATATAAGCCCTTCCCAACTATCCAGACAATGTGTTCGCATGTGCCTTGTCGTCTCGTATCGTTGCGAATCTTCCTGTAGTCTTGTCAGACATAGGCTGTATGTACCTACTATTAACATATCTTCGACATCTTTCTCTCGACACTTGAGCCTCACTTTGGGTTCCTGTCGGTACCTCTCATCGTATCTAATCGCATCTCACCTCGTCTCATTTCAGGGTCCTGCCAGTCTTTGCAGTCCGATCTGTAAGAGAGAGTTATCGGGTTCAAAGCTTTGTGCTCCCGCGGTTTGATCTTATCTACCCCCCATTAACAACACCACACGACAAGACACCCAACCGACTCAACAAGCATGTCACAATCACCGCAACAACCACTACCACCACCCTACCCAGGCTCTGGTTCAGGCGGGAGCTCCAGTTCCCCCGACCCCAACTCTTCCATCTCCTCCACCTCTTCCGCCCTCCCAACCCCCACCGACGAAAAGAAACCCTCCTCCTACGGCACCGTAATCCCCCCCTCCCCTTCTCCCGACACCAAGAACTTCCCCTCCTCCTCGTCATCAGACCTCTCCGAATCCTCCGAATACGCCGACCTCACACGAAACCCCTTCCTGGACCCGGTCGTCGCCGCGCACTGGCGCAAAGTCTACGAAGAAGCCGACTACGAATGCCGCGCGGTGTTCGACCCGAGCGTAACCTGGACCGAAGAAGAAGAAAAGGCCATTATTCGCAAGATTGATTTTCGGGCGTGTGCGTGGGCGATTGTCATGTTTTTTGCGCTGCAGGTCGATCGGGGGAATTTGAGCCAGGCGTTGGCGGATGGGATGTTGGACGATTTGGGGTTGAATACTAATGGTGAGTACTTACATATTCCGGGGTGGGTTGGAGAAGAAAAAAAAATCGAGAGAGCAGGAGAAAGAAAGAAAGAAGAGAAAAAAAGGAAAGAAAAGGGGATGGGGGATGAGGCTGAAGATGAGGCTGACAACATTACAGATTATAATTACGGCAACGTCATTTTTCTGGTGTCGTTCCTATGTGCTGAACTGCCGTCTCAGTTGCTGTCGAAGAAGCTTGGTCCGGATCGCTGGATTCCGATACAGATTGTGCTGTGGTCTGTCGTTGCCATTTCGCAGTGCTCGTTGAATGGAAGGGGCAGTTTCTTCGCTACTCGGTGTTTGTTGGGTCTTATCGAGGTTTGTCTTCTTACCTGCAGTGACCTTCCCCGTTCGCATCCAAGGAGGCCAACAAGAACTAACACAATCACCAGGGCGGCTTCATCCCCGACATTGTCCTCTGGCTCTCCTACTTCTACACCTCGCGCGAGCTCCCCATCCGCCTCTCCTACTTCTGGACCACCCTCTCCACCACCTCCATCATCACCAGTCTCATGGCCTTTGGCCTCCTGCACATGCGTGGCATCAACGGCTGGGCGGGCTGGCAATGGATGTTCCTTGTCGAAGGGCTCATCACGCTCTGCATCGGCCTGGCCTCCTTCTTCATGATGCCTGCCTCGGCCGTGCAAACCAAGACGTGGTTCCGCCCCAACGGGTGGTTCACGGACCGCGAAGTCGCCATTGTCGTTAACCGCGTGCTGAGAGATGATCCGTCCAAGGGCGATATGCATAACCGCGAGGCCATTACGCCCAAGAGGCTGTGGGAGACCTTGAAGGATTACGATCTCTGGCCGCTGTATGCGATTGGGCTGGTGGCGTATATTCCGCAAACGCCAGTGAACTATTATTTGACTTTGACGCTGAGGAGGCTGGGGTTCAGCGCGTTTAATACGAATCTGCTGGTTATTCCATCGGTGAGTTTATCCCTTTCATGTTCATTGAGGAAGCCATATGCTGACAAGACGGGAAAACACAGTCCGTCGTCCACATCATCACTCTCCTCCTCCTCACCCGGCTCTCCGACATTCTCAAGGAGCGCACCTTTGTCGCCATGCTTCAATCACTCTGGACACTCCCCTGCATCCTGGCGCTCAGGTTCTGGCCCGGTCTGATCGAAAACGCGTGGGGAACGTATGCGCTCATGTCCGTCCTCCTGTCGTATCCTTACTGCCACGCCATCCTCGTAGCCTGGACGTCCAAAAACGCCAACAACGTCGGGGCCCGCAGCGTGTCGGCGGCGTTGTACAACATGTCGGTCCAGCTAGGCAACGTGGTAGCCAATTTCATCTACTTGGACTACGACAAGCCGTATTACCATGATGGCAACACCAAGCTGGTGGTGATCAACTTGCTGGCGATTGGCGTCTTCTTGTTCACCAAGGCGTACTATGTGTGGAGGAATAAGCAGAAGGATAAGGTGTGGAATGGGCTGACGGAGGAGCAGAAGGCTGAGTATATCAAGACGACCAAGGTGCAAGGGAGTCGAAGGTTGGACTTCAGGTTTGCGCATTGAGTTGTGTTGTGTTGGGGAACATGGAAGAGGAGAGGAAAGAAAGGGTAGAGAGGGTTAGGGTGTAAGCTGTCGCAGGTTATCATCAGTGCCTGCCGGGAGGTCCGGTTGCCGGAAGCTGCCGGGAAAATCCATAGTGCATGACGTAATGTAAACAATCATGGCCTGTCAAAGTTCTGAAACCAAACAGAAGGAGCTTCCCGAGGTTGCACAATGCGCATACAAGTAGACCATCCGCGGTATGTACATGATTGTTTCACCAGTCGGGATCAGTGATACGAGGGACGGGAGACGGGGTATATTTTAGTGTTTGTACAGCGGTACAAGCCGAGGTTTAAGATCTTGCATAAAACTCGTGTTGTGGTGTGCTTAGAAATCAGAATGGAGAAGCGGACGAGCAGGGGAACTTCGTTGGTGAAACGGACGGTGAAGAGACAAGCTTAAATGCCCCCCTGGAGATGCCTCGGTACTTGGCGACATCCCAGGGCAGCGGAAAGGGCGGCCCCCCCGCGCGGGGCTCCTTCCGCCGATTGAGTTCTCACTTCCATCATGATCTCAGCGATTGCAATTGGCGATAAGATAGCTATGTAGGTACCTAGGTACCTCTACAGTGCAAGCTGGAAGCTCCGGAGCTCCAAAGAACCAATTGAACAGCGAGAGAGCAGCTCTGAGAAGTCAATGATTGAATCGGGAACACAGACCACTCCTTGCTACGATTGGATTTGCTTGGAAATACAGGTCATGACGATAGCAGCTTATCAAGCCATTGAACTAGGTGCACTGAACAATGAATGGCGCAATTGCTGGGCAACCATCACCCACAGCATCACCACAACAATACAACACACTACACAACAAACAACACCGCTTGACTACAAGTAGGTAGTAGTATTTACACCCGACCCATGAAACAGCCTCCTTTTCGGCGGTGTCTGAGTGCATCATGATCCGAGGCAAAGGGGACCAAATCCCAGGAAGCAGCCCACAGGGGCGGATCGTACACTAGGCCGTGGCCGCTGGAAAGTCTCCGAATCGATTGCCCCACGTCACCATTTCTTCATGATTCTAATCGTGCCATCGAAAACGTGCTTTATCAGCAAAACTGTCTCCAGTCGATCCGAGCAATGTCCCCACTGTTGACGCTGTCCACCATGTGTTCGGACCCTTCGTGCTCTTGTTGATATAAATCCCATGGTGGTCCCGTCTGTTGTTCTGTTCCGTCATCGCCCTTTTTCAAAACCACCTCGACAAAAATCCACACACAACACATCAAAATGGCTCCTACCCACAACAAGACTCTCGTCTTCAAGAAGATCCCCGAGGGATACCCCGTCCCCGGCGAGCACATCGTCATCGAGGACCGTGGCTTCGACCCCGATGCCGCTCCTCCCCCGGGCGGTATGACCGTCTCCATCCTCTGGGCCTCCTTCGACCCCTACCAGCGCGGCCGCATGCGTGACGCCAGCGTCAAGTCCTACGCTCCCGCTTACCAGCTCGGCGGCCCCGTCACCAACGACACCGTTGCCAAGGTCCTCAAGTCCGACAACCCCGACTACCAGCCCGGTGACCTCGTTGTTGCCCACCTGCCCATTGCCGAGTACGCCGCCCTCACCAAGACCGAGGTCGGCTCCGTCATGGGCGGCATCGTCGGCCAGGTTGTCCAGACCAAGATCGACAACAAGTACGGCTTCAAGGACCTCGGCCTCTTCCTCGGTCCCCTCGGCATGCCCGGTCTGACCGCTTGGTCGTCGTACAAGGAGATTGGCCAGCCCAAGGCCGGCGAGACCATCTTCATCAGCAGTGCTGCCGGCGCTGTCGGCCAGGTCGTTGGCCAGATCGCCAAGCGCGAGGGCTTGAAGGTTATCGGCTCCGTCGGCGCCGGCGAGAAGCTCGACTTCATCATCAACGAGCTCGGCTTCGATGGCGGCTTCAACTACAAGAAGGAGAAGCCGCTCGATGCCCTCAAGAGGTTGGCTCCTCAGGGTATTGACATTTACTACGAGAACGTCGGTGGTGAGCACCTCGACGCTGCCCTCGAGTGCCTCAACACGTTTGGTCGCATTGTCGCTTGCGGCATGGTGAGTATTCTTTTTCTTCGTTTTCCCCTGTTTCCTCATTCCACTTGTACTAACCGCAATTATCACGCAGATCTCCCAATACAACGTCAAGCCCGGAGAGGCCTACGGCGTCAAGAACCTCATCCAGGTCGTCGCCAAGCGCCTCACGATGCGCGGCTTCATCGTCTTCGACAAGGACTTTGGCCCCAAGTACGCCAAGGAGCATCAGGAGCAGCTCTCCAAGTGGATCGCCGAGGGCTCCGTCAAGTTCAAGCTCCACGTCACCGAGGGCATCGACAACGCCCCCAAGGGTCTTGTCGGTATCTTTAAGGGCGAGAACTTTGGCAAGGCTGTCCTTCACATCAAGGATGAGTAAAGTGTTCTCTCCTCTTTAAAAATAAACAAAAAAGCAAGAGATTGATGGATGGATGGATGTATTATACCCGCCGCTAGCTATGTAAATTGTAATTGCTAGTTTTCGAATAAAAGAAAACAATTGAAAGAAAAAACAAATCCTTAAAGGGTCAAAGATGTGTGTCGTGTCGTGTCGTGTCGTGTCGTGTCGTTGAAATAAGGTGTGTGACGCAAGGAACGGTACCGAACGTGCCGCCGGTGGCGTGCATGCTGAATGACTGCTGACAGCAGAACCGTTTGTTGGTCCATTGACGCCGAAGCTGTGCGTGGTCTTTGTGTCACGCCAGATCCCGTCTGACATTGGATGGCAGCTCAAAGCCAGGGGTCAAATCCTATGGGATTGCTTGCCGTTGATATCCGATGGTTACAGTAAGCATGCACAAGTTCTTCAGAGAGATGATGATGACCGACCAAATACGGGAACCCGAGCGAGGAAGAATCGAACTATGTAAGGAACTAAGCTATCGGAGTTTCATGCACCCGCGGGCATCTACATCGAAGCCTTTTTTGTCAACCAAAATCGTTAGAGAGTACCTATCCAACAATATCAACAACGCCTTTTCAGGCGACCATCCAATTTGATTCCTTTCGCCCTTCTGAAAGGTTGAACAGCGTCAACACCAACGAATGCCATGGATCAAAGTGGCAGCCACACTACTAACACTCCGTCCAGAAGCAACAGCGGTTTTTTTTTTGTCACAATTGTCATCTCCATTACCCGTCTCATCAATTAGCCTTTTCGAAACCACTGAATCGGGGCTTCCCAGAATCCAACCAATGTCATCCCCGGCATATATAACCAATGTATGCTCAGTCTCAACAACGAACCAAAAACAGTCGCGCATTATTGGAAAATTAGATAGATAGATAACTAATCTGTTCCCCATCCCGTTAACACTTAATATACAATCAATCATCTCTCTGCTGGACACACAACGATACAACAAAGCCAAGACGAAGAAAAAAAAAAGAAAAAAAGGAAAGGACATTTTAACAAGTCCAACTATCAGGACTAAGGACACTCATCCTACATACCCTAAGTAACCTGCCCATTTCATCGTCGATTCTCACTTGCCCTCCTTCTCCCACCTTTCTGACTTAGGTATTCACTTCCCTTGGCCACTTTCCAGGTCCAAATAACTAGAGGTACTAACCGCTGGACTGCTTGCTGCCTCAGATCTACCACGCTGCGTCAGATCTTGCCTCGGACCTGCCTCGGACATACGTGTAGCGTGTAAGTGATGCGCAAGATGAAAGGACAATATTCTACATACTAGGTACGGACCATGGAGCTGGAGTAGTTCTAGTAGCCATATCAATCTATCAAAGTTCTAGTCCTCGACCTGGGCACACGGAAGGTGAGGTCGCGGTAGGTAGGTGGTAGCCATGGTTCTTCTTGGGTTCATTGAGATGGAACTGGATGTCCCTCTGTTTAGCAAAACATGTCACATGTGAGGACCCAAGAGACAATGAGGAGGGCGATATAGATAGAAGCAAAGTAGAAAGGCCCACGGTGGATTTTGTCAAAGGGCAGACGCTTCTCCATCACCTTCCAGGTTGTTGGTCTGCGGTGGCTCCTGGACGGGGGCAACCAGAAGTTAGGTATGATGTGGAGGAGAGCGGCTAGCCTTTATCATGTTCTGCTTTGAAGATAGAGGGTGGTATGGTCAGGTTTTGTTCCTATATTCACTTGTCTCTTTCTGCTTAGGTTGTAGTTCTTCTTTTTGAACTGCCTTTGCCTACTGGACTGGGCGATTGATAGAAGGCATTTTCCCGGCATTGATGGAAAGAGTCCAAATAGCTGTGTGTCAGTGAGCATCTATCGATATATCTCTATACTTACGTACCTAGTGAGTGTATCCAACAATGGTTGCGTGCGGGTGGCTCAGAGGTGGCTGATTGACTGACAGCACTGCATGGGAAGGAGGAGTGAAGGTTTGGGGAAGTGAATCTTGGAAGTCGAGAGGTCGCAGGAAGACTGAAAGGTGCCTGCGTTCGCGCGACGGGAAGATCCGCGCCCGCGGTCCCTGCAGTGATCGGATTTCAGTTGCCGTCGTTTGGGTCCTGCCGTCAGTGATCAGGGACTTCGAGTCCATTGTTGGCGATGCAAGTACACGTGTAAGTTTAGGGAAACAGCTACAGAACCATTGAGATGGATCTTGGCAGTCTTGGGAAACAGCGAGCATTGCAGCTGTTTATCACAATCATTCACACTTCCCATCGTGATCTTGTTAGTAACACCGAGATTATAAAGCAGCCAAGAGGATATCAGCAAAAGCAAATGTTGGCAGGCGTCCACGTTCACCACCACCAAACCCCACCGAGTGAGCTCAATGTGGGCTCGGTTATGCACACACATCTGTATCCGGATGCAGGAGCAGTGAGGGCCAAGATAGCGGAATAACACAACTCGTCCAGTGCAAATAGTGGCCTATCAGTTAGACACCTAGTGAAGGCGCAGAAGTGTTAGCAGGCCGACAAGCAGGACAACGCCCAGGCATTTCCAAAACACTAATACAGCGTGCCCGCTATTTCCGAACCGGCATGCGCGTTGCAGTTCCCCTAATCATGACATCATTACATGTAAGGGCCATCCCATCCACCATCCACAATGACAACAGAAATCTCCCCATTCACACCTGCAGTGGCATTCACTGTTACATTGCACATCGAAAGAGAAGTGGTGATCGGTAAGTAGATAGGTACGTAGGTAGTTACAATGCAGGCAGTACGAACGTATAAAGCATCAACAACTTGCTCCCCGTTGACCAGACGGCATCTTCCCATCTGCATCTCATCTCTTCCTCTCTTTTCAAAACCACAACACAACCAACCAAGAACTTTCTCAACCACCATCTTGACCAAACCACAACCACATCGACAACCAAAACCAACCCCATACAAGCCCAAATTCCAAACCGCAACCATGGCCTCCACCACCAAGGGTAACGCCATCCCCACGGCTTCCAAGCTTTCAGACCTCTTCAGCCTCAAGGGTAAAGTCGTCGTCATCACCGGTGCTTCCGGTCCTCGAGGCATGGGCATCGAAGCCGCCCGTGGCTGCGCCGAGATGGGCGCCTCAGTAGCCATCACGTACGCCTCGCGGGCCGATGGCGCTCAAAAGAACGTTGCCGAGCTGGAGAAGGAGTACGGAATCAAGGCCAAGGCCTACAAGCTGAACGTGGCCGACTACGCGGAATGCGAGAAGCTGGTCAAGGACGTCATTGCGGATTTCGGCCAGATTGATGCTTTTATTGCCAAGTATGTAGACGCTCTCTTTCCTTCTCTGTGTACCCTTTTCTTTCTCTAGGAACGCATGCTAACGCAAAGGAAAACAGCGCCGGCGCCACAGCCAAGTCGGGTGTCCTCGACGGCTCCAAGGAGGAATGGGACCGCGTCATCGAAACGGACCTCAACGGCACCGCCTACTGCGCCAAGGCGGTCGGCCCGCACTTCAAGGAGCGCGGCCGCGGCTCCTTTGTCATCACAAGTTCCATTTCCGGCCACATCGCCAACTACCCCCAGGAGCAGACGTCGTACAATGTCGCCAAGGCCGGCTGCATTCACATGGCCCGGTCGCTGGCCAACGAGTGGCGCGACTTTGCCCGTGTCAACAGCATCTCGCCCGGTTACATTGACACCGGCTTGTCGGACTTTGTCGACCAGAAGACGCAGGATTTGTGGAAGAGCATGATTCCACTGGGCAGGAACGGCGATGCAAAGGAGTTGAAGGGCGCCTATGTTTACTTGGTTAGCGATGCCAGCAGCTATACCACCGGTGCGGATATCTTGATTGACGGTGGATACACTGTCCGCTAAAGGACGAGCGCGGAGAAGAGACCTGGTCCCGGAATCAGATCACCCGGGAGTTACGTCATACGGCATGGGTGCACAGGCCACCCGGAGCCGGAAATATGGGGCGTGTTCGGATCCGAGATGCCGTGGATGCGATGCACCTCGCTCGATTCGCTTGCAGTTAGCCCCTTGAGCATTATGTAGAAGCCTGTACGAAGTCATGAATAATGTCAAATTAAGCAATGTTATAACACCATGATCCCAGGACTTCGAGATGTCTGTCAGCCACTGCGTTCCCCCGCTCCAGCGGCATGATTGAACTTGAATACTCCTCGGAGTTCAAGACCTTCAATTCCGGACCCTTAACCGACCATCACTGTCATCCCCTTAAGATTCTTCCCAGCCACCTTCACAGCAGCAGCTGCATGTACCAGTTCCGCCCCTTCCAGAGTCCCAACCTGAACCGTAGCCTTCTCCCTTGGCCACAGCGTCAAGTAATTATCATCCCAAATCACCGGCACCACATCTTGCCCTTCTTTGTTTACCAAGTTGAGACTGATGAAGAAGGCAGGAAAGGAAGAATGGTTTTCTAACGTCACCTGCACCTTCGAAGACTCGTACTCAGAATGCCCCTTGGACAAAGCAGTCACACTGACACTCACGTTCGCGGCAGGTAGCTTGTTTAATGCCGTGTAGTCACTGTACTCGCTTACGGGGGTGTAATACCAATTGGAGTTGTCCCAGGATAGAGTGTCGAGGGTGCTGGAGAGCCAGTAGGTGTTGCTGCTTAGGACTTTGTGTTCTGTGTTTCTGGCGGAGGAGGAGGGGTTGGAAGAAGAAGAAGAAGAAGGGTTGGCGTTGGAGGAAGAAGAAGGGTTGGAGAGGACATCAGAGGAGGGGTTGGACGCCTTTGAGGAAGGGTTGGAGAGGGCCTTGAGCTCCGTGTTTTTGGAAGAAGAAGAAGGGTTGAAGAGGATCTTAGAGGAGGGGTTGGACGCCTTTGAGGAAGGGTTGGAGAGGGCCTTGAGCTCCGTGTTTTTGGAAGAAGAAGAAGAAGGGTTGGAGAGGACATCAGAGGAGGGGTTGGAGTTCTTAGGGGAAGTATCAGAGTCCTTAGGGGAAGTACCAGAGAGGACTAAACGAAGAAAGACCACATCTTTGATATCCTCAAAAGCAGAAGCCAAAGAGGTGATTTCCCTACTTGTATTCGGCTCGGTTGTCGTTTTTACTGTCTTGGTGTATAGTGTCTTTCCAGTTGGATCTATTATTTCGATATCGACACTTCTTGGTCCTTCTTTGTCCAACGACCTATTGATTAGAACCACGCTCTTCTTGACGTAGTCGAACGCCACATGCTCGATCCGACTACCGACTTTGGCACCGAAATACGCCCCGGCAGGATGCATGTAGTAGTCCCAGATGGACCAGTGCAAGCTTGGAAAAGCACCGTTTAACATCCAGTAGATCATACCCGTCGCAGGCCGTTGGGAGTTCCCCCAGTTGGCTGCGTACCCTTCAAATTGGGCGCGGGTGGCTTCGTAGTCGGTGATTTGGGATTTCTGGACATAGTCCTCGAGAGAAGTCGGGGCGCTCCAGCGGTTCCAGAGACCGGTATTGTAAATCCTGCGGTTGCGGAAGCTGGATGTTTCGGTGGAGGACATGTGAAATAAGTCTTTGTTGGGGTTCTTCCAGAGGTCGGTGAGGTCAGAGGGAGAAAGAAATTTGTGCAGGCTGGATGAGTCGGGGGTTCCGACGCCGGCGCCTAGTTCTGAGCCGAAACCGAATGCTGCTCCAAAACGGCCAGCGCTTGGTTCGGTGTCGTACCAGTAGTTGGGAGGGACCCAGTCGTAAGGACCTTCCATTTTTAAACCGGGCGAGCCCATGAAGGAGGGGAATCCCCTTTTTGAAGCGGAGGATAGTACTGGTGTTTGCCAGTCTTGGAGTCTTAGGGTGTTTATGTACATTGGTGCTGCCTTGGAATCTGGCCAGTAGTCGCTGCCGATAAGATAACCTAGGATGCTCGGGTGAGTCTGGAGCATCCCGGCTTCGTGGAACATGCTCGCGTTGGCGATGTTGTAATCGTCTTCGCTCCAGACTGGGGTTGGGACTGTCAGGTCCTGGTTGTAGCTCCAGGCTTCCCACTTGTCGCAGCATTCCCAGCCGGCGAGGATCATGATGCCTAGCCGGTCGGCGATCTGGTAGAGCTCCGGGTGCTCGTTCTTGCCTTCGAGGCGGATGGTGTTGAAGCCGAGGTCGAGGACGTAGCGGGCTTCGGATTCGAATTTGGCGGGAGAGAAGCGAAGAAACATGTCGGGGGCGTAGCCTGCGCCAAGGACTTGGAATGGGTGGCTGTTGATGAGGAAGGTGATGTCGTTGAATGAGTTAAGCTGGGAAGTGACGGTGCGGAAGCCGAATACTGCGGAAACCTGGTCGGAGAGGGTGTTATTGGAAGCGAAGACGGAGAGCTGAGCGTTGTAAAGTGGTTGGGAACCCCATTGCTTTGGCCACCAGATGGCTGGCTTCTGGACAGTGGTGGTGAGGGTTACGTCTGTGGTAGACAGGGGCGGCAGGGTGACGGTTTGGGACCAGATTATTGACTGGTCGGCGTAGCCTTCCGGGGATACGGTGCCGGTAACGGTGATGGTTACGTCTATATTCTCCAAGTTCTGGGCACGGGATTTAAGAGTCACGTTCGCGGGTGAGCCATCCAAGGGCGTTCCAAGCTGGGTCACCACTCGTAGGGGTCCAAGAGCAACAGATCCGGTCTGCTTGACTTCCACATCTCGCCATACTCCTGTGCCATTGTCTGCAGGCCACGGATTCCAGTCCCCCCAGCCCACCGCCAAGTCGGCGTAGTAGCTCGTGGGATATGCCTGGATGAGCAATGCATTGTCCTTGTCAACCAGATCAGTGATGTCGTATGTGTGGCCTCCATAGCTACCAGCCTGTGTCTTCTTGTCCGCTACTTGTTTCCCGTTCAGATACACGTCGGCGCGGGAAGTAATTCCATGCGTGAGAAGATGGAAGTATTTCCCGGCTCCTGGATCCAGTCCGAATTCCTGTCGGAACAGCCACGGGACTTCAAACTGCTTGCTGTCCACTCTCCGGAGGTTGTCGGAGTAGAATAGCTCGGTATCGTTGTAGATGCCGGCTTCTAACAGGCAGCCCATCAGGGTGCACTTGGATGTGTTGACGTGGAGCCATCCTGAAGTGTCAATGCCTGGACGAGAGAGAGCTTCCAAATCGCTTGCTGCTTTTGTTGATGACTGCAAGTACCATGCAGGAACGGGTGCTACTTGGCCTGGTGTTGATACTAGAGCGCTGCTAGAGTCTGCCGCGGTGGCTATGGCGAAACCAAGGATGGCGCCGAACAACACCTGAAGTGTTACTGGAGACCTCCTGAGGTGCATCGTGAAGAGCCCACGGTGGATGGGCGCTGTGGTGAGGCTAGAGGTAGCGGGCAATTGCGGCCTTCGCAGCGTCGCGATCGGGGAACATTACAGCAGGGTATCTTATACTGGACTCCCATTCATGATATGGATTACATGCGCGACGCGATTATTCTCCTCCAAAGCATTTCTTTTGTGTAACTTTGCAAGCAGAAGAATGCCCGCGCAAATTAAAGTCAACGTTACATGTCGTGTCACCAGCCCAGTACAAAGAAGGCCGTCATCGGAACCCCGCCAGCCACTTTATGTTGCGTCTCCGGGCTTCCATTTATGGAGGATGAATCGCCAGCGGTACGGGAGGTAGTGTGACACGGGTAAAGAGAGGATCGCGGATAATTTGGGATACAAATTACGACAGAAGGGACGGAAGTTCAAGTTGTTTATTCGAAACGTGGTTCAGGTCGGGTCTTCTAGGTACAAGGGGACGGGAGGAAGTGCGAGCGCGGGTGGACGCGATTCCTCCGTTCATTTGGGAAGTCCGCTGTGTAGAAATTGTTAGTGCCTGTTATAGCGGCTTTCCGGGCCGGCACTTATAGGCTCGTTGATTGGCCTTCAGGAGCCAAAGGAAGTGGAAGGGTCCGGGCCACTTCATTAGCGGCAGGGTAGGAATGGTGGAGTACAGAAAGGGAATGATAAACAAAGCTAAGTGCACTACACTAACATTGGCTTTGAGACAAGAACATGATCGACAGACAACCTCAAGCCACCTATCTTCACATGCAAGGGAACTGCCGGCGATGGTGATTGGGAAAGGGTCAAATTCCCCCCCACGAAGACATTTCAACTCGTTTTCTGTTGTTCCTCCTCACCACTTCCAGTCAACGCAAGCACATGTCAACACTGAACCCCGCCTCTAAAGGACCCATTCTCAGTGCAGTCGTTTCATTCGAGCTTTCACCATGACGTCACTACATCAACAAATCCATCAAGGTCCACGAATAACACAGAGTCAAGGAAAACGACATGTGCCATCCCTTTGCTTTTTTCGATGTCGCTTAACAGATGGATGCGATGACAGCCACTTCCGGCTACTCCCGCCCATTCCAACCCAATTGGATGGAGCTTTTAGTCCGTATCACATCTACCAGGCACCCCTCAGGCGATCCGGTAAGTATAGGGTGTCGTCCGTCTCCTCCATCATATCCGACCTCCAACTGCCGATTTATCGTCACCTATATCAACCTCCCTCTTTCCACCAACTCGAAGTGTGATCATTCTTTGGACAACATCATTAAGTACAAAACCAAGCTGCATTTGTTCCTAGCCACAGAATACTTCCCAACACCCACGAGTCAAACAACCGACCAAGATGCCGGTCAGAGTGGTTCCCAGAGAAGATGAACAGGTCGACGACGAAAGACAAGGCGTCGACTTTGCTACCGCCGTCTCCAACTGTCCTCCCACGGCCGAGCGTCCCCAAGCAATCGACATCGACGTCGACATCTACAAGCCTAGCATCGCTCGCGCGAATGTGGCCCCCTCGACCGAGCAGCCCGAGGGCAGTGCCGAATATGTCGACGCCCTAGACCTCAAGGACTACGTATGTCACCCGTCCCTCTCTGTCTCCGATTTCCCCCTAAAGTCCACTCGCTAAAATCCATCCTCTCCCCACGCAGACCGTCCTCCAACAACACTGCATGTTTTGGGACCGCGACAGGGATGGCGTAATCTGGCCCCAAGACACCTTCATTGGCTTCTACGAACTCGGCTTCAACCTCTTTTTCTGCTTTTTAGCGACACTCGTCATCAACCTCAACTTCTCGTACCCAACCCGTCTCGGTGTCTCCTACATCCCCGACCCCTATTTCCGGCTGTACCTGCCGTCCATGCACAAGGCCAAGCACGGCTCGGACTCGGGCACGTACGACAAGGAAGGCCGCTTCGTGCCGCAGGCGTTTGAGGACATGTTCAGCAAGTGGGACAGGGGCGACAAGGGCGCGCTGTCGGCGGGCGAGCTCTGGAACATGATAGCGGCCAACAGGCTCGCTGCGGACCCGTTCGGCTGGGCTGCGGGCATCTTTGAGTTTGGCGTAACCTGGTTGTTGGTGCAGCAGGACGGGATGGTGGACAAGGAGGATTTAAGGAGGATTTACGATGTGAGTGATTATTGATTGTCCCGGATCGACCTTTCAAGAAGGCAATGCTAACAAGAAGTGTTTGGTTGCAGGGCTCCATGTTCTTCAAAATCAGGGAGGCCTACCGCACCGAAAAGGGATGGAACAAGGGTTTCGGCCTCTGCGAGTTCTTTAACCTGGGCCGGGAGCAGTGGGCTAAGAACAAGGGCAGGATTCCACCGTTGAACGGCATTGTCAGTAAGGTTGAGAGGAGTGTTACGCAAAAGTTGCACAGGGCCTGAACGCACAAATGCAGAGACATGGTCGTACAAATCCTTGGTCCTGACCATAAACGGACATAGGTAGACATATGAGCATAACCTAGATCCTAGAGGAATAACACTATAGACTCGTCAATATAGCTGCTGAAAACATGCGCATTGCCCTTCTGGTATGTACAACAATGTCCCGCACTTGAAGAGGCGGGGTTGTGCCGTTGTTGCCATGCTGACACGTCGATTGGCAATAACCGGCAACGAACCATGCAACTTGACCGATGAACAAGGAGGTAGGTAATTAGACCTAGTTCCTTTCAGGACTGTCCACCTTTACCCATCAGTGCCTTTTTCTTCTTTTCCTTTTTCTTTTTTTCTTCTTCCTCTTTTTTTTTTTTTTTTTTTTTTTTTTTTTTTTTTTTTTTTTTTTCTTAAAAGCTTTTGGGAGGGTGTTTTCGAAGCAGAGTTGCGCTTTTGGAATATCTAGACTGGAGTTATTCAATTTTTATAAAGTCTTCTAATTAAGGCTAAGCAAGCGATGTTTGGTTGGGATAGAGCGGAAGTTGGAAGATAGATAAATAGATGGCTATACAGATCTTGATTACTTTGGGCTTTCGGTGGTGATTGTTGTTGTTGTTGTTGTTGTTGTTGTTGTTGTTGTTGTTGTTGTTGTTGTTGTTGTTGTTGTTGTTGTTGTTGTTGTTGTTGTTGTTGTTGTTGTTGTTGTTGTTGTTGTTGTTGTTGTTGTTGTTTTCGTTGTGTGTGCGCATGTGTGTGCGCGTGTGTGTGAATGTGTGTATATCACAGATGGCCTTTTGGGTAGTCTTACCTCTCTCAAATTCAACGGATGAGTTGCTCATTCTTTTGGGCTTGGACACCTTTATCTACCTAGCTTCTATTTTGTATCTTTTGTTGCTGCGATTTTGACTGGTCCACCACCTCTACCTATTCATTGCTCTTGCTTTCGGTCCAAGTTCTACACCAAGAAGAAATCCCGTCTCTCCTCCCTGAGGGTGATCTCTCCATCCATAATGCCATCGCAGTATACGTCTCCCACGTAGGCGAATGTGTTGTCTTCGCCCGTGGGTCGTAACACGAAAGGGATACGGGCCCCTGGAAATACAACAACCACGTCTCCGGGTTGCATGTTGGAGGGCCCCGTACCCATGTACCCTTCCTTTGTGAGGTATAGCCTCCTTCCGGTAGTAGCTTTGCTCATAGCTAGGTAGTAGTAAAGTCCTGTATCTGCCCCTGATGCGTGTGCCAACCATTCAAGAGCTTTTTTCTTCTTATCATCATCCACACCATCCGCCCCACGGCCCAAACCGGGCACAGTTGTTGTGTCACAATCCATGGCTTCATATAGCTCCAAGCCACGTCTCCACTTGTGGTATTCAAGGGCAAAGCCAGCCTTTGCCCTAGTAGCGTCAAGTTGATCCACGAGCTCCGAAGTAAATCTACCAGCCACCGTGTCTTCCACGGGCACACGCCAAAGTGCCTCTTCCCTTCGCGCCTGCGTATCGTATATGGGTTGATTCTTCTGCTTCGAAAGTTCCCATAGTCTGCCCAACTTCTCAAAGTACTCAATGCTCTCACGCCATCTGTTTCTCGTCGGCATCATGCCGACCACCTCTTCTATGGTATCAACAAGATATCCTCGTAGACCCAGCACCCCAGCAGTTGTAGTCGGCACCATATCGACTGAACGATGAGGCCCGCATGCCATAAACATATGCGTCTTCCTGAGTCTATAATAAAATGGATTACTCAAGCCAGACCCCCAGTCCGGTACCCACGATGGTAGTTGTTCATCACTTCCATCGTCGAGGGTTGTTTTGGGAAACTGCGAATAAGAGAGAACCTCGACCGGAAAACCGTCCTTTGTTTTCCCGATGATAGCCTCTGCTACCCCGGTCAGAATTTGCGCAGTTCTCGTTTGACTGGAATAATCGGGTTGTATCCCCAGCTCATTGACATCCGCCGCCAAACCCAACAAAGCATAAATCCGATCTCTGTGCAACTTCGCCTCTCGAGTTAAAGTGTCTTGCGTGTACGTAGCGACGAGCAGTGAGAATAGATTATCACCCCCATTTCCTTTCGAGATCTGCCGAACTGTCTGATAGCGAGTTTTGTATAACGGAACTGTCTGTACTAACAAGTCGCTCATGACAGACACAATAAATCTTTCCAAGTCTCCGTCGAAACTAGGGTCCCTCACGCCGCTCTTCAGCATGTAGCGACTCTTGAGCATTGATTGTTGTGTGATAATCAATCCACAAATAGACATCGGCCCAAGAATATCGTAGCTCACCGGCGGCTTCATCCCACACACAAAGACAGTATCGGCGCAGTGGCACGCCTCCTGCACGACCCACAAGCGCGTAAACCATGGGCGTCGGAAAAAAGCTTGCAACTCTCCCGACAACCCCAGACGAAAAAGTCTTGCTGCTCCTTCCTCCACGACTGCCATGGCGGTCTTTCCGGTGCTTGCTTCGGCTTCGTTTCTCGTGCAGGCCACTGCTGCTTTGTCCAATGCCTCGATATCGGTGACGTCCACGCCCAAGTCAACCCTACTCCCACTTTCACCACTGTTCCCAGCAGCAGCAGCATCACCACCACCACCACCAGGGACATTGACGATATTCTCCTCGTTCGCCCCAATCCCCCCTTTCCTTTTCTCACCACCACGGTCCTCAAATTCGACACCCCTGCCTATTTCTGTCATCAATTGTGCAATGTAAGGTGCATCGGCCACGCTTTTCCCAACACTCTCATACTCCCTCCCCAGCTCCGCCAACATATCCATCACTTCATCTGACCCGTCCGCTGCCGGACCCAGCCAAATCAGCACCTGTTTGGCTTGCGAGTAGATCTGACCCATAAGTCCAACCTGAACAGCCTTTTCATCCGAATCAGATTGATCGATGCAGAGTTGATCGATCCAGAGTGTCAGAATGGTCGAAGGGTGGTGGTGGCGGTGGTGTATAGCGCGCAGATGACGCAGACAAGTGTCTAGCGAGGATGTTATCCGGATCATACACTTCTCTCCATTTAGAGCATCAGCCCCAGTCCTACCGCCGTCGACGGTAGTATTGACCTCGTTGTCATCGGAAGAAGTGACAGCGCTGAGACCGCTTGCAAGGCTTGCATCTGACTCTGCATCATTTCCATTGCCATTGTCGCTGGTGACGTTGGACGAGTCAATGTAAATCAGATGCGTCTTGTCGTCGCTGCCCCACGCGTAGGAGAGGGCTTTGAAGGGTGCAGGCGAGGCGATGGGCGTGGTGTAGAGGCGGCAGGAGAGCGGGGAGAAGAAGTCGGCGGAGGGAAAGAGCTCGAGGAGGCGGATTTCGGTGGCGGGGGTGTTGAGAGGGATGGTGGTGTAGGAGAGTTCTTGGTGCCGAGGTGGTATTGATGAGGGGGAGGTCTTGTCGTCCATGATTGGGTCCTGGTGGTTTGGGATTGTCTCAACATGCGAGGAATGGTCTAGAGATGGAGGCGTCAAGCAAGGTTGTGTTTTGGGGGCCAGATTGAGGTTTTGATGGTTGATGGATTGATATCGCTCACTTCCTCGTGAAATGTTGATGGAAAGAGAGCGGGGTCAGAGAATGGACACCCAAAGAAGCCGATGTCCGGCGGGTAAGCGCGAGGTACCAATGCAGGAATAGTTCGCTGAGGTTCAAGTGGCGGACAGGCACCTACACTCCAGCCATTCTGAGGTGATGAAACGACACTGCAATGCAGCCTTTCCATCATCCAATCCTTGGCCGAGGGAGGCAATCGATCTCACACCTTCTACAGTTCCTCCTTTTCACTCGTTGGACTGCCAGAAGTGGGTGCCATATTAGTTCCCCACGAAACCTGCGTGCATTCGCAACGCTGGTTTTCCATTTGCAGCCCAATTGCCCCTGGGCACCCGACTGAAGTCAACTTGCATAAAAGCGCCACGTAGATTGCAGCTACTCGAAGCTTGGATTGACTGGGAGTATATGTGCATGCAAAAACAAATGTAGAATTGTCTTTTCATATTGTCTCGATTTTACCTCTATTGAAAGGGGTTCGTGATGTGGATTTGTTGTACAGCGCAAACTGGCAGACAACAGGGACACTCGAGTTTTTGAGCACCAGCACAAAGTTTAATCAGCCCAAAACAACTTCAGTCCAGTTGCGCAGAGCCGCTATTTTTTTTACAGGCGTCAAGGAAGCAAGAGATGGTACAGATGTCATTTGTGCAACTATCAAGGGTACAGCTGTATTTCCGTTGCTCCATAGCCCAAAATCCTCGCCAAAACTCGCTCTCTCTGTGCTTCTGAGTCTTCTGCATTTTTCCAAGTTCGGTCATACACACGGAGATATACAGAAACTTAACTTTGTGTGTTGTGGCACGGCATCGGCAAAGGCTCCGAAGCGCAGACAAAGTAAGTGTCTCAGCGACCCTTTTTTCGACACGAGTCACAGTCTGAACACAGCATATGTCTCAATCTACATAGCATGCATGCTTCGGCACTTACCTCTGTAGTGATGGCAATCGTACCAGGTAAGCATGCACTTTGATGCTGGGCTTGAAAAATCCAGAAGGAAAAACTTCATTCTCGTACCTAACCTACAACACCGGTGAGTTGCAACTCAATTGCAAGCAGATCCATCTCATTATATCCATCAACTGACCTAACTATCATCATCCGACGACAAACAGTAGATACAACTGTGCAGGAACACAAAAACATGGAAGCCAGGCACCATGCGTGACACATGCTGCACCGGGTCCAGTCCCTTGCATGCAAACCGATGCCGCCAACCTTGAATGGAATGTCTGTTCCCGGCTCGGCACCCGAGATCCCCCTTGACCCCTTTGCGCTTCGGTCCGCGAGTTACCCAATCATCACGAAATATTTACATTCCACCCCATTCTCGTCCCTGCTTCCACTACCGCGTTACCGCAGCACCTTTCCCCTCCCTTCCCTGGCCTCCTTCTCAAAATGGAATCTTCACTCCCGACCGTCGCTCCAACCAGCGCCCCCCTCCTAGAAACCAGGAAAGCAATCTATGGCTGTCCAGGCACCTGATAGCTGCCCCCAATATCCAAAAGATAAGCCATCGAGTTCCACTCAACATCCAGGCTATTAATCAGCCACATCTTCTTCTTCTTGTCGTACACGGTTCCCACGACGGCGATGCCGCGCACGGCCTTTTGGGCGACGCCAAACGTGGCGGTCCAGATGAGCGTGATGTACTTGCAGTTGAAGGTGGAGAAGGTCACTTGGAGGGGGAGGTTGTCGGGCTGTTTATGTTATTAGGTAATTAGAGGAATGAAAGTCAAGACAGAGAGTAGTAAAGACAGAAGAAGAAGAAGTGAAGAACGAACCATCACAGTCATATGATCCACAAACTCCTGCTTGTTCGCAAACGTAGGCACCGATCCATCCAACGGCTTCCCAATCAAAATGTTGATGCTACCGCTTGTGTCTCTAAAGTCGTCTGTGAGGTACTTGGCATCGGCCGGGTTCCAGACGCTGATCATGCGGACGTAGGCGTCCCGGAGGAGGTTGGCATCGTCTTCGCAGAGGCACTTGTCCCCACCGTAGGTGCGGAATTCAACAGCTTTGGATTCGGACTGGGAGAGGGCGACGGCAGAGGTTAGGGCCGTGAAGGCAGTGGCGAGGACGGTAAGGTATGGGAGGAGGTGCATCTTTGCGATGTGGTAACGTGGGTGTTACTGGTGGTGACAGATTAGGTAGACTGAGGAATGTAGGACTGGTGAAGCGGGATGAGAGAACAGCAGATGATAGTTGAGGGAGGAGCTTGACTTATACTTTGATCGATATCCTCATTCCTTAGTCTCGGGAGCCAGGGAGGGCCGCGCAGAGATCGTCGTACGAATAAGGGGCGTACCTGACTCCCTCCAGGTCCATGTCCCTGTCCAAGCCATCGGGAACTATCTCTCCCCCATGGGGTACGACATACGGAGTAGGGAGGGACTCGGCAGTCGCTGCCCATGGCTCAATGCCCCTCGTGTTTGGTTGGTCCTATCATTGATCTTGCAACCTTTTACATACCTATGTACTTCCAGCCACGCTGACATGGAGCCATGGGAAAACTGTGCAAATCCGTCAATTTATCAGTCAGATGTGCATCTTCTGATCCGTCCATCAAGAAGGTCGCAATCTCTCCCGAAGAATGTCTCTCCTGCACAATGCATATCCCCAGACCACAGGAACTCAGTAAGGGCAACGGGGTCTCTCGCCCAATCATCAGCAACGCCTCTTCGGCGCCTCACAGAAACATTGGTTCAACCGAACCACATACGTACATCCCTTGCTTACTCAGACAATACATGAGCCTCAGTGCAACTGTAAGTTTGCAACTACGGGAAACAGGTGTGTAGGGTACCTTCTTGACTTCACTGCTCAGCTTCAGTCGGGTCGTCAGCCGTACGAAAAAGAAACAATATTTCCCGGGAATACCTTGAATGAACGCGTTCAGCTCCAACGCAGCCCTTATTCTTTTTGGAAATCTGTCCTAGAGAAGGAGGGATGGAGACCACCGAAAGTCCAAAGAAAGAACCCTGCATGTCAATACATTGCGAGTTACCGATTTTGCGGGTGGGTGCCGGTGAGATTTCGTGCAACCACACGAGTACTGTATACACCCCGCAAATATATCATGGGACGGGCCGTATTAAGCTTGTTGTTTGTTAGTAGAGGTAAGCTTGTTTTCAACCCGGCTTGTTTGCGCGTCTTTAAGTAGCTAGAGGTACCTATTTTTCTGGACGGTACCAACAGCGGGGATCAACTGATAGCTGCGGCAAGTCGACCAAATCACCTACTCAAATTGAAGCCATTAACAATTGTGGGTGAGAAGAGGGCAAGTATAACCCAATGCTATCCATTCCGGGCGTCGTCAGCTAAGGTATTCATCCATTAGTTACCTGATATCATGTAGGTTGCCGCCTGCCGCAGGAAATATTATTGGTGGCTCACTAGAGGTAGGTAGGTACCTATCGATATATTCTCCGGTTGGCAACAAGATCGCTGCGTCGAGAGTCGATCCTCAATACCTAAAAATGCGTGCCCGGTCAAATTGGGGCGGGCGCCATAGCAATGTGGCCGATCAGATCTTGAAACTCCAGACAGGACGTACCTACTTCTATGGTAAGTTAAAGGGAACATCGGTTGCCTTCATGATCTTTTGGGCGGGGGTTTGGGGGCATTTTTGGTGGTAGTACGAAAGGGCCAGGGCAGTACAAAATGGCGTTACGGCTGAGAAATGAATGCTCCAACTCTACGCAGTTTGTACGGTCCTGAGTTTGGAGGTTGAGGCGTAGAATAGGTAAGAAGGTCAAAAGAAAAGAAACTCCCGTCAGGTCCGGTTAAAGGAGAAAGTGAGTCCGCTTCCGTGCAACAACAAGTCCCGTCAGTCTGACATTTTGTGGGGCGGTCCGGATCCGAGCAGGGTCGATATTCCCGTAGATCATAGCTAACAAGGTTATTTTCTGACAAATGATGTATTCTCAATTGTCAGATGAACTGAGCGAAGGTTTATCTAGGCTTTGATTTCGGCCAATATTCACCATGTTGATATATACGCGTGGCATCCTCACACGTTATCATAAACGTCTGGCCTCCACGGACCACGGTTCAGTTTGGCGAGATGTAGGTGCAGCTGGGGAAAGCACCGGGGAGTGCGGAGTGCGGAGTGTAGTGAGTGGTTTTGGGAGGAAGGAGGAAGGAGAGGAAGGACGGAAGGATGGAAAAGGGGAAACTGAGAAGGGAGAAGAAGAGCCTTAGGAAGTTACCTGAAGTACCTAGGTAATGGAACGCAAAGGGGGGGGGGGGGGGGGGGGGGGGGGGGAAGGTAGCGATTTGAAGTTGAAAGACAAAAGAACAGTAGCTTATAAACGGGAAAGAAGTAGCTAAGTAAAATCCTGGAAGTGCCTGTAATCACGCTGCTCCTAAGAAGGATTATTTGTGAACGAAAACCTTTTCTGTACCAACTTCTTACGAAAATGACAAAAAAGAAACATCGTGTTGAGGCAAAAAGCCGACGAGAAAAACAAAAAAAGGCCAGAAATATTTTAGCTGCAACTCGTTTCGATCGAGTGACCTCCGGGTTATGAGCCCGGCGCGCTTCCGCTGCGCCATGCAGCTGTTTTTGTTAACATGTGGAGTTCTGGTCTTTGGTAGGTTTATGTATGTTACTGAACTTTGATTTAACTAATCAAGTTGATCGCATACCATTTGCGCTTCTTCAGTTTCTGCCGTTGGTTTCTATCATTCATTCTGTTTGTGTAGATATACTGGTAAGCGTAGGTATATTCTTCCAGCGCATAGGGATCGACCGCCCTGGATACTGTGCAACATGAGGTCATTCTTGGCTTTCCTACTTAGAATAGCTCTCCTGCTTTCAGTATGCTGATACTGGAAGGAGAAGGACGTCGATAATTGCTGACTGCAAATGGAGCACATTTGATTCATGAAGAAAGAGTCCTTATAACTTTGTTTTCGCCCTTATTTTTGCAAAAAGTGCTTGCCAAGAAAAAGATATTGACTCGTATGCTATCCATGAAGCTGTGAAACAACAGCAGTAAGGTGTCATCCTAAGAGGTTTACCATGCACTGATACCGAAACCTTCTTGCTGCTTTTGTCACTGGCATAGTGACATGCTTTACTATCAAATTTCCCTAGAAATGTACATTGGTAGGAAGTAAGAAACTGGGTAAATAACAGATCAGCATCGGCTGCTCCCAAGATCTTTGTCGACGACGGTGGCTGTAGCTCCAGATATCAATACACCTCTCTCAGTGTCATACAATCTACTTTAAGCCACGTGAACGAACTTCAAGCTAAGCGTACAGCAGACCAAATTGCAAGATGCGCTCATTTGCCATTCAGCCTACAGTCACCACCTCGAAAGTCATCACCAGGCTTGGCTGATTCCCTCAAATGATCGATCCCGACCAGCAACGGCGGCGGCGGCGGAGACATCCCAGTTCCCAGCCGTCCCAGGTTCTTCGTTTCCATCGACTCACCCGCCGACTAACTACTGAGAGACCAGACGTGAGTTTCTTGTTGGGATCGTTAGAGTCCTTCGTTCGATCATGATGCACAGTCCTGGACATAGTTGAGAAAAAGCCGACACTCTCCGTCGTGATCTGTCCGACCAAAGCTGAACACCTCTCCTACCATGGTCTGCACAGTTCATTGCGCTCTCCTCACCTTGGGATCACACTGCAGACTGATACTGCGGGCTGGAAGGAGAGGGAAGGGTGAGCGAGGTGGCGAAAGATATGGCAGGTGGTGATGAGGAAGCGGATAAGATGATGTTGCTGCTCATGGAGTTGGTGAATGGTGGGATTGGGGGTTTTGACTTGCAGAAGGGGGACTTGAGGGGGATATGCAAAGAGGACTGGCTGGAGAATGCAGTTGGCGAGAAAAGAGAAGAGGAAGGAGGGCAGCGATGCATCGATGGTGTCAGTAAACGCAATTTGGGACACTCAATCATTGAAGGACACCAGGCCAAAAAGATACTGTGGTGTTGTGGCTATTTTGGAGCTCACAGATCAGAATCATCGGTCGAATTCAATCGCGGATATCAAAGAGGTAGAACTGCGAGATATCCAAGGTTAGCACACACCGGAACTTGGCAAGGTATTCAATGAAAGACCACTCGTGATTAAGGCAACGTATGTATTCTTCCTTCAGATTAACGAGAAATGATGTTCGTCATTTTTTTTCCCTGTGGTCTTGACTTTGACCTATCATCGGAGTCTAATTAAGGTCATCATTTGGAGGACGTTGCCGGTTGGCAGCCTTTTCGGGGAATCGAACTCGAATCCTCTCATGTGAATTGGAACAAGGAGGAGGAGCACCCAAGGTATGGAAACTTGCCTTGTGTTGTTTACCGCTGCGCCATAACGACGAGATATCAGTTGTATTCTTTTTTACTCTGTCCGTCGGGAACGAGCGGAGGGAGGGAAACTGATAAATGAGGCTTGTGCAGTAATGGAAGGTCTATAATGGGAAAGAGGTTCTAAGGGCCGGTGAAAAGCTGTGTGGAATTGCGAGGAAGGAGGCACTGGGGTGATAGAGTCGGTGTCGTCATTGTGATGCTGGTTTGGAGGAGGAGGAGGAGGAGGTGGAAAGAGCGACACATCATGGGAGAGGCAGCAAGCATGGACGTTTTTAACTTGATCAATTTTCTACTCGACTTTGGCTTTTTGCTTTCTCCATCACTCAGCTGGTGGCCATGCAAGACATGTAACCCTACATATCCAGCGCATCACCACTTTGAAATTCGTTTGTTTGGTAGGTAGGATGCCAGCTGCGTTTACTGCGTACATCGGGTGTAAGGCAACGTGCATGTAAAGTGTGGAAACGATAGATACTGGTAGGTATGCGGACATGGACTTTTCTTTGTGAACTTTGGCATTTATCGTTGCCACCTCACAGTCATTGCTGCAATGGTAAGAGTTTGAATGAACTAGCGCAACTTGAAGTTGCCGTGTTGACTCTGCAAAATTGAGGGTTGGAACTTGTGTCGTAGAATCGATAGTGTTGATGCTGGGAGCAGCGGATTCAGGCGCGAGTGCAACGCTGAGTAACAGTACTATGCATGCACTAAACAAAAAGCATGTGAGCAATCTCAAAACGCCACGGATCAGAGTCGATCTCTTTCGGAGGGAGCTATTTTTGAAAGCAGCGAGGCAGTCAGTGACTCTAAACTGTCTGGGGTATTGTCAGATTCAGAGGACGGGAGGCAAGAAGATTGTGAAGAGCTCCAAGATCCCTTAACATACTTATAACTTGAAGTGAGGGCTGTTGGTTCATTTGACTGTTGTATGTACTGTGCGCGTTCTAGAACAAAACATTCCATGCATGTCACAAAACCAAGGGTCCTCAAGGGTCCCTGTTCCCGCAGCTGCTTTGTGACGTCCAGATGAACAGACTCATTGCTCGATTGACTTTAACTGAATTTTTCTGTCACACACTTTCTCTCTGTGTGTGTAAGAACAAGAATCTTTCTGGCGAGAGTCGTGAAATGGAGAGAGTGACTGTTTTCGAGAACGTTGCATCCATCCAAATCATCTGGGACTGAAAAGTCTCAAAGTCCCGTCGCTGAGATTTCGCCAGTGGACCAAAATCCGTCCAATCGACGGTCTCGGACGGTCGAGCGGTCGGGGGCGGGCTCGATAACGGATCGATAACGGGTCGAATGCGCCGCTACTACGATTTAGTGCCTTCGGTTCCACTCAACTCTGGTGCTGCGGACCTAATCCCGGCGGCAATGACGCCAACCTTGGCAGGACTTTTTCTTTTCCCTTAGCAGCCCACTTTGCAAGGCCGAGACCACCAATCGCTTTTCAGATGGCCGAAGCGTGGAGCGGCAAGTGCTCGGATGTGACGGCACTCGGTCGGCTGGACCATGACGTCACAGGCTCAAAGGCCCACAGTACAAAACGGACTGCACCCGCAATTGTTCCGCACAGCTACGACGGGATTGCTGGGCTTCGTTCGGCGTCCCGGTCTTGGCCAGATCATTCTGTTTTTTTCTCCCCCTCGTCCTCCCCCTCGTCCTCGTCCTCCTCCTCCTCCTCCTCCTCCCCAGCCATGTTCTTCTGAAGGAACCACATCCCGCCCGACCCAGGAACAACTCACATGGCGACAGTGAACGGTAGTAATGATGATGGGATTCTGAGACCACCACACCCACACCAACATTATGCACACAAGGCGGGGAGAAAAGAGGAGAAAGAATGCCGCAAGACAAAGGAAACTAAAAAGGACGCCAGCAACGGAAACAATTGGACGAGGCAAAAACGGCAGGAAAGGGGTCTCGGCGGGAGCCAACGGTGCCAAGATGGCAGAGCTGGGAGCTGAGAACGGAAAGCCAGGGACCAGTCAGCGAACAGGCACCTCATTGGCTTGGCTCAGGGTTGATCGGCGAGATCGGCAAAAGGGGGTTTTTGTGGGCGCCAAGGTGCTCGGCCGGCCGATTTACTTTTTGGAGACTACGGTACTCTTACGAACTGCCAACTCCCTCCGCTGCTGGCTGGCTTTTCCAAAGGATCTTTTGCACTGCAGCCGCACGGGAGATTTGCCAATAGTTTGCGGTAGGACCCTGAATCGTCGACCCTTTTATTGAAAGATGAGGGAGGTACATATGTAATAGTGTAATAGATAAATGCCCGTGCATAAAAAAGACTGAATCATACTGAAATCAGCACTTCCTCACCTGGACCCGCGGATGACCCGAAGTGGGTTGTTCCCAGAGCGGGGACCGACAGTGTCGTCATGACGACTTTTTTCGCTGGTGAGGTGTGCCGTCGTGCACACCCGACCCGACCCTGACCCCTTTTTTCCCCCGTTACGCCAGGGTCGAAATCTTGAATTCCATGTCGGCAGCGGATTTCGGGGATTCCATTTTTTGGTCGGCAACTTGCTTGAAATGTGAATTGTCTCATGAAATTCTGTCGATTTTGGTTGAATCTCTTTCATTCCACCGTGTAGGTTTTCACGATTGCAACACAGAAACGTAGGCGTGAAAAAGAGGCACACGAGGCGCACCTCCTGGAATTTATGCAGTGTCACTCACGATCGGACTCGCAAGGCAATCAGGAAATTTGGCAGCCCATCAATTGCTCTGATCAGTTCTAGACCTCTGTCGATCTGGCCGGCTCTGTCGGACAAAGCTCCAAGCATCAAGGAAAGTCAAAGGGCAAAGTCAGCAGTAGTCAGCAGTCAGCACCAATGCGTTTCGGGGCACCACCTCTTGTCGTGGTCCGCCAATATGTGCTTAGCTCCGTCTTGGATGAGGCCATCACAAGCTAAAGGGTGGTGTTGCTTGGTCGGAACTGGATCGCGGTGTTCCACTGGTCCCATTCCCATGCCATTCCCATACGAGTCGGACGCTAAATCTCTCAACCCAACGGAGCCGGAGCCGGCGACACGGCCGCAGGAGGAAGGTCGCATATTGGTGGGCTTTGTCAAAATGGAATGGAGATGAGATATGACATCCCAGCGAGATCCCACAGAGCTTATTTCGCCATCCTGGCCATGTGTGTGCATGTCCGGCACAACGCAGCCTCTTGGGTTTGTCCCCCCCTCTTGGCAATCATGAAGTTTGCCCACTTGACGGGCCGCTGTGAGTTTGTGCCAAGTCTTTTTTAGAGCATGCCGTTACGTTTCTGCCGCCAAACACGAAGGACCCAAAAGAACATGACAGAAAGGAGAGCGATTCCAGTTACGAGAGTTGTCCGGCAATCAGGGCAGTGAGGTGGGAAGCAAAAAGAGAGAAATGCCGGGGCGCCTTTTCAACCTCAACATGTACACTAACTGTAGGGTTCACACACAGTAACAGAGATCGCCGAGCCGTGAAAAAGATCACAGTCAATCAAGGGTCCACTAACAGACCCGTCACTTTTCAGTCCCTCCGTCTTCCAGGCAGCTGCCAAAGCATGAGGAGCAAAAAGGACCTTGGCGCCCCGAGACACACACACGGCGATTGGCTATGGGAGACGATCTGGATGTCCTGAGACGGTGGTCGAAGACGATCAACAATGTTCTAGCCTTCAATAGAGATACATATTGTACCATCCAGTGTCCAGTCGTCGCCCAGTGAACTGTGTCGCCCAAGTCTCACTGTGACGGGAGCTTTGCGCAAGCGAGCAGCGGGCATGGTGCAGCAGCGAAGGTGTTCGGGGCTCCACCGTGGGACTCACTCCTCCCTCCGTCTCCATCTTATCCCGCCGCGCTACGGTCGGTTGTCAGTCAGGGGACTACTTATTTGGCCGGGGCTGGCGAGGTTGTTGCTGCTGCCAAAGAAGCTGCAGGGCAGGGAGCATCCGATCGTACCGGCCGCCCACACAGCAGAAGTGGAATGGAAGGGGTGCGGCCTGCGCTGGGAGCAAAAGCCAAGAGAACAGGTGCGACTGCGTGAGAGAAACAGAAACAGAATTACCTAGAGGTACTGAAGAAGGACTGAGGAACTGACTTGCGGCGGGAAGGGACAATTTGAAGTGAATGACATGACTCGCTCAAGTTCCATGATCACCAAAATGTCACGTTTCCGTGTCAGTCTGAACACTGCAATGCAATGCCTCGACTTGAATATGTAGTCTGTCCGGGCAAGTACTGTAACCTGGAAGGTACTATCTCGACCTCCATCCCGCTCCAGCTCCCTCCTTCCCGCGTTCTCCCAGTAGAGTGGACAGCGCGGCGGGCGGAACCACCTGCCTGCCCTGCCCTGCACCGCAGCGATAAGGCGATGGACGCCAGGTACCGCCCGTGCCGTCCGGCCCACCAGGTAACCACCACCTCCTCCTCACTGTGCCCACTAAAAACCGTAACGTAGCCCGACCCGACCCAAAAATTCCCCGTCACAAGTGAAGTGCCCGGAAAGTCTACGGCGGGGCCCAGAACAGAATCCCTCCCGAGCTTCGCTCTCAGTGTCAGTGTCAGTGTCAGTGTCAGTGCCCTGAACAACCAGGAGACCGCACTGGATCTTCCATCCTTCAGTCAGTCCACTTGCACTCCCGTCCGTCCTCGGTTTCGTTTTCCGAGAATCTCTGATCACAGATCCTCACTCAGTCATCCGGCCGCCAACCACCTCACCACCACCACCACCACCACCACGACGTTCACGGTCCACACCTTCACACTTTCACCACCCGCACCACTGTTTGTCTACACCATCCCAGCCAGCAGCCGCCTTCTATCTCTTCCTCGCTTGTCTTCTTGACGAAACTTCCTCTCCTCCCTCTCTCATCTTGGCTGGATCCCTAGGTCAGGCTACACTAGACTACCATACACTACACTACTGCCTGGGAAACAGATCCGCTGATCGGCATTGACACGTCGGCCCCCCCAGTCCGTCGTTCCTCATCTACCACGCCCGCCGCACCCACGCCTGCGCACCTGATCCTCGCGAGAATTTTTACGCTTTCTTCTCCGGCCAACCGACCGACCACCCAGCGCATATCGCACCGGTAGCCTCGCGATAACGGCAACACCCCGCCATCTGCTGTCCGTATCCCGCTGCTGACTACCGCTCGCTACCAAATCGCACACGCACATCCCCGCACAAAACACCCCGTCGACCGATGACACGAGATCCCCGATCCAAGGCTTAGAACAATGGCGAGTCCGGTGGGGGAGGATAACTGGGTCGACTTTGTCGACCACCAGCTGCGTGGCGCCACCGACTTCGAAGGCCGCGTCAAAGTCATCGAGACCTTTGGTCGCGCCGTCCAGGCCGAGCCCGGCAGCCTCAAAGTATGGATGGCCTACTGCGAATACTTCTGGTCGCTCTATTCCGACTGCCAGCCGGGTAGCGACGCTGGCTGGCCCATGGAGGAGCAGCGCGCCGGCTGCGAAACCTTTACCCTAGACCGTGCCCTCAACCTCTGGCAGGAGGGCTACGAGGCCGTCCAGTACCGGCTCTCCGACAGCCACCAGCTCTGGAATCGCTGGGTTTCCCTCGAGATGGAGCTGCTCGCCCGCACAGCTACCGAGGCCGGCGTCCGCCGCATCACCCATCTCTTCAAGAACCGACTGGCGGTGCCCCATGCCGCTTGGGATAACACGTCACAGATGTTTTCTAGCTTCCTCTCCGAGTACAACCGCGTCAACTACGAGTCCGAGATGCTGCACGTTACCGCTAACGCCCGAGACGCCAAGCGCCTGTACGAGATGCGCGACCCTTGGGAGATGAAGCTCAACCAGGCCCAGAAGGTGGGCGATATCGCGGGCATGAAGGCCATCATGACCGAATACATTGATTGGGAGATTAGGCAGGCCAAATCCAAAAAGGACCATCATAGCTTGCTCAACATCCGCATTTGCCTGGGTCTGTTTTCGCGTGCTCTTACCGGCATCATGTCTTCGGATGAAGCGACCTGGCTCAACTTTCTCGTTTTCGTCTCAACATGGCACTCGGACATCAAAATGGGCCGCGTAAAGATCCCCTCGTCTACCCTGCCTAACATGCTGGACGTCCTTCAGCGCGCTGTGCACCACGTTCCCTGGTCCGGCACGGTCTGGGCCCGCTACATCCTGGCTGCCGAGGAAGCTGGCCTAGGCTTCACTGATATTGAGCGCATCAAGCACGCAGCGACGAGCTGTGCTCAACTCGATCGTGATGGCATGGGTGGAGTTCTGGAAATGTACTCGGCTTGGTGTGGCTACCTCAAGCGCACCGCCATGAACCCCAACGCGACTGAAGAAGCCGTTGACCTTGCCGAAGTCGGCCTCCCGTCCGCCCTGGAAGACGTTCGACACTGGGGCAAGCGACGGTACGGTGATGCCTACCAGGGTGACCCCAACTTCAGGTTAGAAAAGATCTTGATCCAGTTTCTAACCGAAAAGAAGGATGACATTGATGAAGCACGCAACGTATGGGAGCAGCTGTCTGTCATTCCCCTACACGCCAATAGCTACGATTTCTGGCTGGCTTGGTTCCTATGGGAAATGCTCGTCTTCGCCTCTACCAAGAGCAAAAACCGGAGTCCTACACCTGCTACCTTGGCCCAAGGCTTGCGGGTCCCCTCATTTGCCACTCGTGTTTTCATCAAGGCTCTCAAGGTGCGCACGCTTGACTGGCCTGAGAGGATTATGGATGTTTATCTACAGCATTGCAACGATTACGAGCTGGCCGAAACCCTCCGGGAAGCCCAGGACACCATTTACAAGACACGAAAGGGCGTTTCTAGGCGTCGCGAGAGGGAGGCTGCCCAAGCACAAGCGGCGGCACAAGCTCAAGCCCAGGCCGCGTACGCGGCACAGGCGGCCCAGACCCAGGCCCAGCACCAACCGCAACTACACCAACAGCAAGAGAAATACCCACAGCAACAATACCAGGATTACCCCATGACAGAATCCCCGCAAGCTGGCACATCACCCAGCTCCAAGAGGAAGCGCGAAGATGGTTTTGAGGATGAGGTTGATGACTGTGCCAAGCGGGCGAAGAGCGAAACAACTATGAGTGCGGCTGAGCTCAAGCGTGACAGGGAAAACACATCGGTTTTTGTTCACAATCTCCCCGAAGGCATAACCCAAACCAAGCTACGACAGTTCTTCCGCGAATACGGCCACATCAACAACATTGACCTCCAAAAGAGCGAAGGTACCCCGGCTGTGGCGCTGATCGAGTTCAAGTCGCCAGAAGATGCTCGGACAGCTTTGCTTCGCGATGGGAAACGCCTCGGCGAATCAGTTATCCAAGTCAGCCCGGCAACCGATTGCACTCTCTTCGTGACCAATTACCCGCCTGAGGCAGATGAGCAGTCTATTCGTGATCTTTTCAAACAATGTGGTGACATTCACAGTATCCGTTTTCCCAGCCTCAAGTACAACACCAAGCGTCGGTTCTGCTACGTATCCTTCCGCGACCGATCCGCTGCAGCCGCGGCCACTCAACTCGATGGCAAGCCGTTGGAGGGAGGAAAGTACAAGTTGCAGGCCAAGCTCTCCGATCCGGGCCACAGGCAAGTGCGCCAAGGAGCTCAGGCCGAAGAACGCGAGCTCCATGTGAACAACCTGCCTCGTGCAGCAAGCGAAGAGGACGTCGAGGGTCTCTTCCAAAAGGCCGGCAACGTCGTCAGCGTCCGTCTGACGCGCAACATGGCGGGTGTTAGCACCGGCACCGCGTTTGTGGTGATGGAAACCAAGGAACAGGCAGCCAAGGCAATTGAGATACTAGATAAGGTGATCTTTGGCAACCATCCCCTCAAGGTGGAGGTGTCAAAGCCGCCCACGCGCAAAACCACCGCGACGAGTCGAGCTGACGGTGAAGCCGAAGGATCGCCCGAGTCTAGCGCCTCCGGGTCGGGACCTAGTCACGTGTCTGGGCCTGAGATTGCCGCCCGTACGATCGCCATTCTTGGCATTCCCGACACGATGAACGACGCGCGCGTCCGCTCCATCGTCGCCCCCATCGGCGCCATCAACAAGCTCGTGCTCCACCCGCAGCACGGCGGCGCTGTCGTTGAGTTCGCTGATGCGGCGACGGCCGGCAAGGCCTCTCTTGTGATCAATAGTACTGAGATCGAGGGCGGTAAGAAGCTGCGCGTCGGGTCCGTCGGTCAGCTGTTCAAAGAAAAGGCCGAGAAGAGGATAGACAGGATCGATCTGCCCCATCAGCAGCCGCCAAAAAAGCAGGACGATTCCAAGGCCAGCAAGAAGGGAAAGACCGCCGCGCAGCTGATGCCGCCGCCGCCACCCATCAGGAGACCGCCTGTGTTGGGCAAAGCAGGGGCCAAGAAAGGCCTCGGGTTCGTCGTTCCTGTCAGCAAGGTGCAGAAGGAGCAGAACGCTGCTGCTACGGCGGCGGCGGCGAAGGATGGCTTGGGCCCGGAGCAGCACGTCAACGGTACCGGTCAATCGTCGCCAGGCCCACCAGTTGCTCAGAAAAGCAACGCCGACTTCAAGAAGATGTTCTTGGAGGGAAAGAAGTGAAGGAGATGGGATAGGCAACCAAGGCAACAAGCAATAGCAACAAATACACAAGAAGGGCATGGACCACAAGCACAAGCAACGAAGATGCCTGATTGGATCCACGGAGTTGAACGGTCAGGGGCCATTGGGCACAGTATGCCGGGACAAGGTCAAGCAAGGTATGCATAGGATCACGGTTTTAGTCAGGGCTCAGGGGGCTACATTTGACCGCTTAGGGGAGTGGTTGGGTTGGGTTGGGTTGGGCTGGGTTGCAACTTGCATAGGGCATGATGAGCATGAGCATGAGCATGGGAATGAGTAAAGCATTCCACCATATGAATACCTAAAGTTTGGGATTCGCCTAACATGGAACTGAAGTGTTCGGAGGATGGCGGAAATGCTTGGCGGGGAAGGAAGGAAGGAAGGAAGGGGGGGTTAGAGCTTGTTCAGTTGTGTTACCTAGTGTATGATACCATGATTTGAGAGGAGAGAGAGATGAGAGATTTTTTTTTTTTTTCAAATGAATGAAGAAGGTTCAAGAAAGAGTGAAAGGAAAGGAAAGGACGGGATCATAACTTGTTGAGGTAATGTGGGGAGCAGGACAACATGAAGGAAGCGAATGACGACTGACTACCTAACCTAGACTTGGTGAAGGGGATGAAGGATTGAGAGAGAGAGAGAGAGAGAGAGAGAAAAGGATGTGATTTTTTTGACCTACGCTATCGATCCATGTTTGTATCATGCACGTCCGTACGCCGCCATTGCGCTGGTTAATGTTTACCTACCTACATAGCTAGGTATGCAGGTTTTGGTCGTTCGGGTACCTTACATTAGGTACCTACTCTTTGTGCGTGGTATGGTCGTTCGGGTACATCGATTGCTCTCTTTGTGTGTGGTAATTGAGTCGTTAGGACAAGTACGACTCGATGAATCTATACCCTCCCCCATCCCTCTTATTTCTCCAGGAAGTAAATCATCATCATCATCATTTCTTCTGGTTGAACCATGATCATCAAGTTACCAATAGTCTACATGTAGGTTCGTATAATTCACAGCATTAAGCGAGGAGTGTGGAAGATGCCCCTATTTCTCTTTAGGAAGTATATTATCATTATCATTATTATTATTATTTCTTCTAGTTAAACCACTCAGGATCAAGTTACTAGTCCATGAAGGTTCGTCGTATAGTCCACACAGCATTAAGGATTTTTAAGCAAGGAGTGTGGAGGAGAGAGAGGCAAGTTGATTAGTTTTCTCGAGTTCGGTGAGGTTCGGTTCGGTGAGGTGATGAAGATGATGATGGAGGTATCAACAATGGACTGGGAAGCCGAAAGTAAACAGTGGGTGGGTACCTAGATACCTAGGTACCTGTCTTACCCATCGCATCGAGTCACGTTAACTTCCTCGCCTTCGCCTCTCTCTCTTATTGAAGCTCAACGAAGTTGCCTATGTAGGTAGAGGTAGTAGTACCCTGCTCGTTATATTCGGCTCTTGGTGTGTGAGAGGGTGTCGGTGTGAAAGCTACAACATATGTCTTTGCTGATGCATGGTGGTCACTCAAACTCAGTCCAGTCGAGGACAGCACAGGGCATCAATTACACAAATGATCTTCATCCGCGGTCAATTCCATGTCTGTCAACATACAACGAATTCATACGGTTCAATTCTGTCAATAATACAGCGAGTTCATGGGACATGTAGTGGGTAGGTACGCATGGAAAAAGATGAGAGATTTTCATTGAAGGGTATGTATTCCATCCAATCCGTACGTAGGTATTAACAGCCGTTACTCCATTGCTTCGCATCGATCCGCCATTGCCTTGTTAGGTACCTTAAAGTAACATTGTGGGTATTAGGGGTATTGGGGTATTGGTGGGTATTAAAGGGGGGAAAGCCATGATTTCTCGCCTCGCCATCATCATTTCCAGCCAGTCCAGTCCAGTCCAGTCCGATATCATCCGTCATCAAGTCGTAAGTAGGTAGGTATTAGAAAAAGACCATCAAGGTCTTCACAATAGGGGTATCCGTCTCTCACTTCCACCAGGTACTACCTGTCATAGACACAAAGTGAGGCATCGCGGCAGACGGGTGGGTAGCTGCATTGATGATGACCTCCTTAGTTTTCGTTTGCTTGCATCGTTTGTTTGTTCCAGTCCAGTCCAGTTTCCATGAGCACAGCCGCAGCATCACTTCACTTCACTTCACTTCACAGGGAAGGAAGCTTAGACGACAGCAGCAGTAGTAGTGCGGGTGGGAACAGTAGCGCGGTGCTGCTGCCACCAGGCGTAGAGGGTGTTGAAAAACAGGCCGAAGCTATTTGCATAGGTAGTTGTCAAATCGTTAGCATCCAGTTTTCTTCGTTTTCATATCACATCTCTCCATCCCGACGACGGGGCGAAACATGCAACTCACAAAGCAATAAACGTAAAAGCCTCCATGGCATGCCACTTCCTCGCCACATGGCGACTCGACCAGCTCTGCGCAGCAAACACCACCGACACCAGCCACAGGTAGCTGAAAATGAGGTTGAACAGCAACGTGTAGCCGGGGCGGGGGTGCAGCAGGAACGAAAGCAAGAAGAAGGCGACCGTGAAGACGGCGATCACCAGAATGTACACTATGCGGGCGCCCGGGTACGCGTCGTAGTACTTCTTGAACTGGTGGATCTCGTAGGCTGCGATGCCCAGGACGATGACGGAGGAGATCCAGACAAAGATGTTCAAGAGCGAGAGGATCGGGTTGAAGATGCTGGGACGGTCACCGCGGGTGGTGCCGGTGGTGGTGGTTGTCGTGCCGGTGGTGCCGGTGTGAGGGGTGCGGGGACCGCGTCCGAAGGCCATGGTGATTGATTTCGGTGTCTTTAGATTACGATTATGGTGGTAATGGTGATTGAGTGTATGTTCTTTGTTGATACTGCTGGTGCGGAGGGTGGGCTGTGATGGTAGTGGCTGGTTGTCCTGCGTTGTTGTTTTTGTTGTTGTTGTCCTAGCAAACTGAACTGAGGGAGTAGAGGTGATGAGCGGGAGTGGGAGGGAGGGAAGAAGGCTGGTCTTAAATCTGCAGTGTGATGAATGGAATGGAATGTCTGGTGGAAGTGACGGAAGGACTGGACTGGAATGAGCAATCACCCTTAACCCATTCTACTTCGTCACTGTCCAGTTTAGATTTCAAGTTACCTCCCGTCATCTCCGGCATCATGCTGTCTGACTCTTTCCTGTCCTGTCCTCTCCCACCGTCATCGATAGGTTCTTCCCAACCAGTCACAAGCGAGGACTCTTGTCTCATCCATGGAAATGTGGCAGAATGATGTGACGGATGATCAAGGACTGGACAGGTTTGTACACCCGCAATTGACCAAATCATTTCATCCATCCATCATTCCTGCCTGCCTTGTACACTACACAAGTCAAGTTGAAGGTGCCATGCCATGGTTTGCCATGCTTGCCAAGTCCCGTCCGTCTGTTTCCCGATACCTATCACTCTTGTCTTGTCTGCCGTGCAACCAGCGACGGAGATGGGCATTTGCTCCGTCGTTGAGCCATCCACATATCGCGTTGATCATGATGCCCGCGTCCCAGCAAAGAAAAACGTGGTGAAGAAGAAGAAACGAAAAAAAAAAGACCCTTCATCCAACGAATCCCTGTGAAATGTGAATCAATCCTTCCCGAGACCTCCCATGTAAACGCGTGCTACTTGTCTTTGTTTCTGACGTCGGTCGGCGCCAAGAGAAAAATGCCGAGATGTTGACCACCATCTGATTGCTAACAGTTTTATACCATCTTGCTCACCATATTCTGTTAGTGTAAAGAGTTCACCCCCGATGGTGTCCAACCAGTGTCTACGTCACTTTGCAGGGGGGGAGGATCACCACATGTCAGTCACCCAAAACCTCACCAATGACGCTTCTCCGCTAGTGTAATTGGGCCAGTCGAGACACAACAAATCTCCCACCCATTTACAATTGGCTTCCCACACCATCATGGGATCAGGCTCTTGCGTCAACGAAACGTTGGATGCCCGACCTGTGGTGGTGATTCATCATCCTGACGACTGCCCAGGGAATACATGTCGAGATGTGCGGAAATGGCTGGACCGATGCGACGACATTGATGCGACGACGCAACTACCACCACCACCACCACCACCACGATGGTCTTCTGTCGCAAGGATTGGCGAAATGCGACGGTGACATCCGCAACGGTTATCGGCACTGTGTTTCACTTTAAGTTCAAGTTATTGTCTCTGTCACCAACGACAGACAGCACCGACACGTGTAATGAAACTCTGTGCCGCAGTTCTACATACGTACCTAGTATACTACGGAAATATGGCGAGACAAGACATGATCCGCACGACGACGACGACGACGACGGCCATAGAAACCCGACATGCGACGACAATGCGGCGACGACGACAACAACAGCTTCGTTACGGTAATGTATATCCAAGGCTTATAGCGACAAAACATTCCTCAAAACCTCTTCTAGCTTCACCTCCGGCTTCTCAATCACCGACCTGCTCCTCCACGCCACAAACCGATCCGGCCTCACCAACACACACCCATCGTCCTCGACCTCTCTCCTCTCGGCCCAGTCAAAGTAGACATCTTCATAATCCTGCTTCCAGCCAATCGAGTACGCGACCACCTCAACACCCAGCTTCTCCCCGACCGCCTTGACCGCCTCCTTCCACGCCTGTCCGCCTGGTCCGGTAAGCAGACAGAAGCGCCGATGTCCCGCCAAGTCAATCGTCGAGATCTTCTTCCCAGGCACCCGTGTGTTCAACCAGGCGTGCGGCAGTCTGCGTCCGGGATACGTGGTAACCTGGAGCGTCCTAACTGTATCCTTGGGCGAAGGCGGCGCCTCTCCCTGATCCGCCAGATAAACCGCCTTCGACACGTATTTCTGGTTCATCTCGATGCCCAAGCCGTGGAACTCGGTCGTGGTGTTCTCAATTCCGTCGCGGAACGCCTTCCGTCGCAGGCGGCCCTTCTCGCCGGGGTCCTCAAACTCGGCCAAGATTTCCCTCGTCTTCTCCATGTCGTTCTCCAGCAAGCCTAGCGTCTTCTGCCATCCGTAATGGTCGCGCAGCCCTTGATTCGCCCTGGTCACGATATCCATGCCCACGGGCTGCCTCTCCTTGTCGAAGCTGTCCAGCAGCTGCTTGCCCGCCTTGCCAGACATGACATAATCCACCTTCCACGCCAAGTTGAAGGCGTCCTGGATGCACGTGTTGCTTCCCAAGCCGTTGAAGGGCGGATGCCGATGGGTGGCATCGCCAAAGCAAAACACATTGCCGCCATCCGAATACCGCTCCGCAACCACCTCGTTGATCCACCACTTGCTCGCATGCAGCAGCGTCACCTCGACCTTCTCGTCTCCAATCACCTGTTTCACGCGCGCCACGTACTCGTCGTTGGTAGCGCTCATGTCATCCGCCTTTAGATCGGCGCCCGGTTGCGGCAAGAAGATGAACATCCACTCGTCCCACGCTCGGACCATGCGGACAATGCACTCCTTGCCCCAGACCGGGTACTCCTCCTCCTCCGGGTTGAACACCCAATGGAGGTTGCCCGACCGGTTCTCCATCAGATGCGACAGATCGGCGCGCACAAAGACGTTGAGCGCCAAGCCCTGGCCAGGCTTCTTGATGAGGGGCAGCTGCAACTCGCGGACGACCTGGCTGCGGGCGCCGTCGCACCCAAAGAGGTAGCGCGACTGGATGAAGTAGGTCTGTCCGGTGAGCTCGTCGAGGACCTCGGAGAGGATGACGTCGGGAGAGGGGCGTGAGAGGCGCACGTAGCGCGTGTTGAAGCGGACGGTCCAGCCGGCGTGGGTGGCGCGCTTGACGAGGATGGGCTCGAGGAGGGTTTGCGGCAGGTCGATGTGGTCGCACGGGCTAGCCTCTTCGTAGGCGCCCTGTGTGTGTATGGCGATGGTGGTTAGCACGTTTGGCGACTTGAAAGATGGTACACGCAGGTGAGCGACCTACCTTGTGCTTCGGATCGTGACCCCACGAGTAAACGCGCGCAAACTCTTCGCCCGCCATGCTACGACACCAGCGCGTGTGCTCCATGTGCTTGCTGTCCGTCCCGGCGAGTCTGCATTCTTGTTCCAGTTCAATGTCTCGCAGGCATTCTGTTGTCGAGAAAGAAACAAGCAACACCAACTGTTAACCATGTTTGCCTATTCATCGTACCGGGTAGCATTATTACCACTACGTACCAAGAGCAGCCATGTTGGTGATATGAGCCCGTGGTGTGTCCGCAGTGCCGGGAGCGGCCGCGATCAAGATGCCAGTCCGTCCTGGAGAGTGGGAGGCGTCAGTCATCAGCGTCGAGGTTCCTCGTGTCATGCGACGGAAGGCCTACCATGAGCAGCAAGGAAGCAAGCCAGCGAAGCACCGGCTGGGCCAGCACCAACGATGAGGAGGTCGGTCTGGAGGATGTTGTGTTTTTCTGTTTGCGTCATGGCTGGTGAATAGCCTTGTCTGTCGTCTAACTTCGGTGCTGATACTTGAGTTTGTGGATTCTTCAAAAAGCCGGGAGTCAGAGAAGAAGAGAAATCTGGGGCCCGCTAACGAAGGGGGAGATCCCATCAAGATATTTTATGTAGTTGCCCGTCTGTCCGTCTTGAACTTGGCTCGTCCCTGACTAAAATAAAAAAAAGGTGGCACCTTCCCTGTCTACACCGCGAGCTGGGGCAGATCTCGATGGACCGCGGTTGCGGGCCTGACTCCATGCTCCCTCCTCTGCTTGGCCATACGGTACCGTAGGTATGTAGTTAGTTCCATTTTCCATTGCATTCCAAGCGGAGTGCTAAGGTATGTATGTTATGTACACTAATTCAACATGTACCTTGACTAAGCCAAGCCGATATTCGAGCGATCAAATTGAGTAGGTAGGTCGTAGGTAGGTAGGTTTCTAACGCCTTGGCAATTTGGGCATCTGTCGATTGTAAACATTAGGTAAGTTTCTGTAGGGGCTCGTTCGTCGACCTGAGTAAGCATTACGAAGACGGTGTAGTGTAGTACTAGTCGATGCAGTGCAGTGACCGTTGGGCCAGGCGCATTTGTTGTGGTGTACATACTATAGGTAAGGATGCTAGCTAGGGTGACAGTTACGGTATGTGCGCACACTCACACAGAAAGGCATGCGTGCGGGGCGGCAGGGGCACAAGGAGCGGATGGGATCTGCACCGAACGGCACCTTGCTTGCGTCGATCGGGAATTCGGAATGGGGGTGGGATGGGGAGGTGGTGATGGTGGAGTTTGGAAGCACCAAGTGTCTTTCTTTTTTCTATTCTTTTTACATATTACACTAAACAGACAATGATCATTGCGATACTGTTCTTCTTGGGCGAACGTTGACTTGTCTATTTCCTCACTCACTTCTGCTCCTGTCCATCTATCCCAATCATCTTCTACACAGTACATACTACCTCTACTGGACGCACCAGGTCTGGTCTGGCGTTGTACATAGGTACAGCACATACATATCACGAATCACCGTACATATGTACTCCCATCATTGACCATTACAAGAAAAGTAAAAAAAGTTAAAAAGTAAAGAGAAAAGTGATATGATGTTGATCCAGAGTCCAGACCCCTGAGCCACCATTATAAACCCGTTGATAATCAAGGGAAAAAACAAAAACATGAAACAAAAAACCAAAAACCGCTCTCTGCATGCTTTGCACTGCTTGGTCAATTGTTGGTCAGACACACCATGTGGGGAATGGACCGTCACCGCGCGGCATCAATCAACCGTTGGCTGGCCAGGGGCAGTGTTCTCATATTCGTCGTTCCCTTTGGAGAATGTGGGGCTGTAAACAGGCAGCGCGGGCGGCGGTTCCATAAGTAACGGTTAGCGGTTAGCGGCCCGGAGGTCATAGCGGGTCGGCACCGCAGGGTTATTATAGCCGCCCGGCTTTATTGTACATCCAGTTTCCATAACAACACCAGGGCCGCGACGTTTTTACAACAACCCCCGGACTGTACATTTTCCATTTCATCATGTCACGGAGGTCTTTATCGTTCGATTCCAAATACATCCTACTTCATTATCCAACACGGCTTCCCTTGTAATAACCTGGTCAAATCCTTAAACTAGGTACCTACCAAGGAAAAGAAGCGGCAGTCAATACCGACCGACAATGGACATGTCCAGATCTCCCACTCGCCTCATCATAGTATCTGGATCCAATCAATGCCTGTCGTGTCCAGTATCTTTACAGCATGCATTCTGAAACCAATCTTTACAATTCTACACAAATCTTGGACAAAGAGTAAACACCACGGCAGCCACATGGAGCGGTATCAAGGAGTCCAGTGTCTCCGAGTGAACACTAGAAAACGACCTTGAGTCAGAACAGTTCCTACCCTGAGGTTATTAAGTAGGTCTAGTATCAATTTGGGATGGCTGATTGAAGAAAACACATTTGACTTTGTTGTATCGAAGGGTCAGCTTGATGTGAATATCACTCCCGACTTAAGGCATCAAAGACAGAAGGATGGTCGAACCAGGAGGACTTACTTGGGCATTCTCCAGAACTGCCGCTGCCAAAAGGCATCCGACAATCGCATCAGAAACCAAGTACAGGCCTTCATTTCTAGGCGTGAAGCAACAGCAATGGAACTTGGGCCGATTTTCACCACCGTGCGCGGCTAGAGTTCATGCCTTCCTCCTTCCGTTGTCTCAGTCCTCTACAAGTATACTTGTTTCTGGACCGAAGAGTGCAGCACACGCCGCGATAAGGAAAATCTCCACCGGAAAGAACATCCTTCGTGTTTCCTTCAGATCCTTCTTGTCGCCCTCGACATGGAGGCGCGGTGGTTGTACTACGAAGAAGACGCCCGACCTATGTTGACTACCTCTACTCTCCACTCCAGTGATGGGTAATTTCGCAAATGACGATTTCGATGAACTCGCAAAAACAGTCGTCGTGGAATCAGATAACATGGAAGCCGGAAGATCCCTCGTTTAGTCTTGGAGCTTTTCACTCATGCGCGAATCCTCACTTAGGTAGGTTCACCAATTATATGCTGCTTTCATATCCCATAATGCCCCCTGAGCATCAAGTCGAAAACAAGCGGATGTACGCTTTCAGTTCTCTCGCTGCGTGGACGATGAGTAAGAGGCACTTGACGGGGGCTTCATGTATCGGGGGAAAATATTCTGAGATGCGGTCGCTGAACAACTAAACCTCTGCTACCGGGGATCGATACCGTCCTTTGAGACTAACACGATTTTCAAGAGTAAATGCCTCTACCTATCAACGCCACAGTACCTTCCATCGACAGTACTACTACTACTACTACTACCACCACCTTCTTTGACCTCACTTTCAACCACCGCTGTTTCATGACTTCGATCCCACAAGAATACCTACTCAAACACATTGTCGCAGGTTCCTAGGCTACCTCAAGATATCTAGGTACTTGGACATTACTCCTATTCCCATCGCTATCCTGATTCCTATTAATTAATATTTCCTAGGTTTTATCATTAATTACTTCAGTTCTATCCAGCCACCCCCCAAATATACATGGATCCAACCTCACCCTCCAAGCAAAAAGCTCACGAAACACTATGCAAATGACTAACCGCCCCCATCTCATCCGTCGAATACAGCGCCAGGAAATGCGTCCCATTCAAACTGAACAAACCCGGCCAATGACTCCCCGTCCCCGCGACCGTCTCCGCCTTGCCCGTCTCCGTCCACGTTTTGCCTTGATCCTTACTAACCACCACCTTGGTATACGCCCCATCGATCTTAGGTAAATCCGTCCCTTCGTTCGTCAAGAAACTCGTCACCAACGTGTCCCCCACGAGATACACCTGCGGCGCACCCGCCCATTTACCTCCTTGAGCCATGTACACGTTCTCCCTCTCTCCCCAAGTGAGTCCATCATCGTGACTTAGCACCCTCGCTATCGAAAAGGTCCCGTCTGGGGAAGTCGTTTCAAACACGCAGATTAACTCCCTGGGCGAGGAGGAAGAAGAAAGAGCAGAAACGCCCGTCATCCCGTCTCTTGACGCCGCAGTAGGCGAGGATGAGACTAAGATGGGCGGGTCCGACCAGGTTTTTCCTTCGTCAGTGGAGTATCGCATGAGGTTATCTTGGTCGTCGGCCGAGTTTTCAGAGGAGTAGTACGCTTGGATTGTGTTGCCGTCTGCTGCAACTCTTAAAAAGGGTTCCCAGAGGCCGTTTTTATTTCCAGAAGAAGAGGCAGCAGCCCGTTGGTCGATATGAGACAGAAAAGACCAGGTGCGGCCCCCGTCGGAGGAGGAACAGAGGTCGAGGCGGTAAAAAGTATAGTGGAAGCCTCCTGACGGAGAAGAAGAAGGGGATAAAGAGTGGTGCCGAAAGGCGAACAGGATGCGGCCAGACGGTAAAGCTAAAGGCATGGCGTTGTCGAGGTCGTGCGTCCCGTCGGAGGGGAAACGGGTGATTTCACCTAAAGGAGACCAGGAGGCGCCCGAGTTGGTGGATGAAGAGACGCGTAAGACGCGGTCAGACCCGGAGGTGCTGGCGAAGCCGGCGATGATGCGGGAGGTGTCGGGACGTCCATCGGTGGGGGAGTAGAGAGGGGAAGCGCGGATGTAGACGCCGTGAGGATCGATTTGGGCGGGAGAGGCGGCGACGCGGATTACGTTGCCGCTGCCCTGTTGTGGTGGTGGTGTGGATTGGGATTGGGATTGGGATTGGGTGATGTCGTCGTCTCGTCTTTCATTATTATCTGTTTTCCATGGGCGGTGACCGCGAAAAGCGTCGCGGAGGTGTTGCGCTGTCAAGGGCCCGCCGGAAACCATGTTGGTGAGGAAACACATGAGAAAGACGATGCCGAAGATGAAGCGGAGGAAGGTGCGTGGGTTGTGGATAAGGGAGAACATTGCGTGTTCAGGGAGATAATACGACGACGAGGACGACGAGGACGAAAGGTCGTACAGATGATACAACGGGTCACACGTTGGTGGGAAAAGACCGTCACTGCCTGCCGATGCCGTGGTGGTAGTACGGTTACGGTGACAGGAACTGTGAGGGGGATGGGATCGAAGGGTGGGACTTTCGAGGAAGTCGTTATCGTTGTCGTTGTCGTTGTTGCTGTCGCTGTCGTCGTGGTCGTATGATGGGTCACGATTTACATCACACTTGGCCTTCCTCTTAGTAGCTTGTGGGGGAGCAACGGGCGGTAATCGTGATCGTCGTCGAGTAGTTATATGGGACCCCAGTCGTCGTTCTTGATCGTCGATTTCGGCCTCCACTTCTTTTTCTTCTTTTTCTTTTTCTTCGTTGGCCTGGACCCCGAGGGTCTTGTTGAAAGTCACGGTGGGAGGAGACGACGACGACGAGGACGACGACGATCTTGATCGGACGGACACCACATCCACCACCGTGGGGGGAGGGCGGCCACGGGGTGTACTAGAAAAGGGTAGTAGTTCATTTTCCATGTTTCCGTGGACACGATCTGTGTTTCTTTTTAGTCCCAAAACTCTAAGTCAATGATCCTAGTACAACGCGATGGAAACGAGAAAAAAAAGGATAAAAAAAGAAAAGAAAAAAGGACAGGGCCCATTCCATCTAGCACAACAAGGTTTGCGAATGCGATTGCGCTTGCAGCGGTCACGGATCCTGGGGTCCGTCCCAATGCGCATGTATCGGCATAAACCACATCCAAGCCATCTCTATCTGTGCCCATTCTCTCTCTGGATGAACGCCGCAGCGGAGACAAAAATAGGAAGATGCTCGTCGGCAGTGGTCTGCAATGATACGGGGAGAGGGGGGCGTGACTGAGGGATGCAGGTGCATCGCATCGGGTAGATGATCTGTGAACCGTATTCTTCCAGGAAGTGCGTGCAATTCCCAGTTTGTTTTTGTTGTGCATTTGCGTGCGGTGGGAGGCACGTGTTGTCAGTTTGTGGTTGAGCTCGCTCGCTGCGTCGATGCTTGATCCTCCTCCAGAAACTCCCGTCCGTCCAGACTCGCATGATCGTCAAGTGAGTGTCCTTTCTGACGTTCTTAAGTTATTCCTCTTGTGTCTGTCGGATTAGCTGCCAATCACTCCAACTATTTCGAGACATCCTATCGGAGTATTATTATAACTTTCAGCTTCGTTCTCCCTCCCACCGCAACAACAACAACAAATCGCGATAAACGTGGAATTGGGTAAGCTGGCGAGGCTGGTTGAAATAAGGAACATCACACACCGGTGAACAACTAGAAGCGGCGGCGATCGGGAAACGTCTTATCGACCGACAATCTGTGGAGCAAATATAGGGCGGTATGTATGTATGAAGATCAGTGACGGTGACTAGCGACGATTAAGTCGACGATCAAATATCTCCTTGACGATCTTTCCAAAGTGGATGCTTTCATCGTCATGAGCTAGAACGTTTTTGGGGGGCTGAAGTTTGAGACCTTCATTTCGATCTATTTCCCCGGAAGGCGACCTCCAAAAAAAAAAAAAAAAAAAAAAAAAAAAAAAAAAAAAACAGCCTTGTCCCCGTCCACCGACCAAGCCCTCGGCTTACTTTGCTCGTCGAGATTTCGTTCCTATGTGACGGATGAAGCTTACGTGGGTGGTTGGCTGCTGGTACGAAAACAGGTTCATGCCACTGCTTATGCAGGACCTCATGATAATGCGGCCTACTATCTACATAAGGTCAGTCAGTGCACACGATTTCTGCATGCAAGAATATGTGGCTTGCTGCTCACAGACTTGACCTTGTGGGCGACTGTTCCCAGGGTGTTACGATGGCGACAGGCGGGTGCTGTATCGTACGCTAACACAAGATGTTGTCCGAGATGAAAGGCAGAAAGAGAGACTAGTAAACAACTAAAAACATGCGTTGGTATCCAAGAAAGCTGGATTCATTCTTCTTAAGGTCGTGACACATCATTACTACTACTACTACTAGTATACCACTACTATTTCATTAGGTATCTCCTCCCCTTCCACTTATTCGTACGTCGTCAACTCGGGAGTTCCCGGGGCCCGTGGCAGAGAGAACTTGGTCTCGACGAAGACCTTTTGCATCGCGTCCTCCTTGGCATCAAACTTGTGGTAGACCTTGTCCATATCATCTAGGCGGACACGGTGGGAGATCATGATGGTGGGATCGAGAGTACCCTCGCGGATCTTTTGCAACAAGTCCTCCCAGTATTTGTGCACGGGTGCCTGACCGTTTCCAATGAGGCGGATGCCGCGCTGCATAAGAGAGCCGACGTTGAAGTGGTTGGTCTGGATGAAAAGGAGGTTAGTTTAGCCCGGTGACAGTCAAAATATTTTGAAGATAACTTACGTAGCCGACATAGACACCAGTCAAGCCCACTCTGCCGTAATTCCTCACACCCTCAACCATCTCGTTGATGATCTCGCTGGTATCTGTCTCGGCGCCAATCTGCATCTCGAGCCAGTGCAGCCAGCCCTTGGCATACTCGCCGGCCGCGCAGTCGATGGCGACATCGGGGCCGCGGTTACCCGTCAACTCCTTCAACTTGCTGACAACCGTCTCGTTCTTGGTGAAGCCAGAGCTGAGTTGCTTGAAGTCTACCAAGTGGAGCTTATCCGCGTGCTCGGCTGGCCAGCGGCTCTTGATGAAGGAAAGTCTCGGCTCCGTGTCGACGTAGATGACCTTGCTGGCTCCCTCCCACAGCGCAAAGATGCCCACCATCTGACCGATCGGACCACCACCAAAGATGGCGAGGGCATCGCCAGGATAGACGGCGGTATCCTTGACGCCGTTGTACGAAGTGGGAAGCACGTCGGAGAGGTAGAGGGCCTTTTCATCGGGGACGTCGTCGGGGATCTCGAGCATGTTGGCGTCGGCCAGCGGCACACGGACGTACTCGGCCTGGCCACCGGCGAAACCGCCCGTCAGGTGCGAGTAGCCAAAGATGCCAGCGGTGCGGCCGCCGTACATGGCCTTCATCTGAGAGTTGGAGTTGGTGACCTCGCACTGGCTCGAGAGTTTGTTCTTGCAGAAGAAGCAGTTGCCGCAGGCAATCTGGAAGGAGACGACGTAGCGCTTGCCGGGCTTGACCTTCTGGACCGCGGGGCCGACCTGCTCGACGATACCGCAGAACTCGTGGCCGAGGATGTCGCCCTTGTTCATCTGCATGACGGCGCCGTGGTAGAGGTGCAGGTCGGAGCCGCAAATGGTTGAGCCGGTGACCTTGAGAATGACATCGGTGGGCTCGACGATCTTGGGCTTGGGAACCTCGACAACCTGGACCTTCTTTGCGCCCTCCCAGACGAGGGCCTTCATGAGTTCCGAGGCATCGCCGGTGCCTTTTGAGGGGTCGTAGGCGGAGACGTCCTGCTTGATCTGTTCGGGGCCGTTGCCGACAATCTTTTCGACGCCGTAGGCTAGTTGAGCAGTGGCCATGGTGTGTTTTGGTGTGATTTGTTTGTGTTTATTCCTGTATCAAGTCGTGGGTATCTGGGTATCGATGGATTGGTATTAAGAGTGCTGCGAAGAATGAATGGACATGTTAGGGGAGTTTCTGAGGCGGAGGTCTCGGAAGGGTTACCGAGAACTTATAACTGCCGACCATGGCTTTACGACGTCAGAGAGCCGGGGGGGAACTGGAGCATCAGCCATGTCCGTCAGGATTCACACAAGGCTAATATCAATCCGTCGTCATTGTTTATTGTTCCGGTTGTAGGGTCCCCTCGGCCCCGCGCGGGATGTTTGATTTCGGGAGGAGGAGCCCTACGTCATCGACATTTGGAGTTCTTATCAGTAGAGGTAAGTAGTGCAAGCTGATAACAAAGTGGAGCGGGAGTCATGATCCTTGGCAACAACGCTTTTCCTCACCATCGCCGAACAATCACCGAAAACACGACCGTGTCAACCGGCAGTGAACAGAGTGGTATTGATGAAGGAGCGGACCATTTCGATTTGTTGACAGCAAAAATTCATCGTTTGGATTATATCATGGCTCAGACTCGAGAACCTGATGCTCTCATGGTTGGAGGTCGAGGTTCTGGCATAAGCATTTAAGAAGGAAGTGGTCTGTGCACTCTTGTCCCTTTCCATTGTTCGCCTACTCGAATAGGTATCTTCATTCTCACGTCAACCAAACGTATCAGACTCCATCTGGACGTCGGGTTGACCTGTAGGTCGCGTCAGAACGAATGCTCAGTGTCATCCATCTCTTTGCCCCTTGCGAGGGATTATTGACTGACATGGCTCAAAGTCGTCGGTTAATACCTGAGCTCGGCGACATATGAGATTCCGATACTGTTTTCTCTCGAGTCGAGCTCGGTATTCTGATGGGTACACTTCAAAATATTTGATTGCCCAATATATGTTGCACAGGATGGACCCAAATCGGGCTCTTCTATTGAAGCTATAGGTACCTCTAAGCTAGACACGCGCAAGTGTCGAAACACAGAAGTGTTGACCGAGTGATGAAATGATGTCCTTACAACAAACAGTTGGATGGGCCAAAAATTGTTCAAAAAGAACGAAAAGATATGCGCGGTCCGGGACACAACCCAGGTCTTCACTCAGCATTTGTTCTGGTGATGTTGTTTGCCCCCAGAGTCGGTCTTTGGAAAGAGGCTCTCCGGGAATTTCAACCCACAAATCGAGTGATGCGTTAGACCACTCCGCCAACCGCGCTTTCTCTTGGTTCTGAGTTGCAAGGAGCACGGCCAAGAGGTACCTTATGTACCTACCCACCCGGTGCAAGGTTGTGGGAAGGAGGGATGGAAGGAGGATCAGTAGGTTGGCTGCCTGGTTGGGGTATAGAGTAGACGGGAGGAAAGGAAGGAAGGCAGCGATAGCGTTGACTCCAGGCGACAATGATTTCCTTGAAGGGAAATGAACACCCCCACCGCTGACAACCGCTGACAAGAAAAGAAAATGAAACAAGCTAACTGATACCCATGGCAGAGACGATTTTCCAGGCAAGGCAAGGAAAAGAGAGTGAGTAAACGCATCACCGATAAGTGCCCCCACAGGTAACTGAGGTTTTATATCGCAAATTTCACCAAATTCAACCTTGGTACCATGCTTACGATCCATAATTAACACTGATATTTTATCAAAGATAGACTACCTAAATCACCCACCGTAGTACAGCCCCATGAGGTGCAAAGAAATGAAATAAAAAGAGTCAAAATCAACAAACAGTAGGTACATGGCCTTGCTTCCAGCTCCAACACCACCCACCTCGCCACCATCGTAAATGGCCCAGCATTTCTTTTTCTCTCTTTCAGCGGCGTGAAGCCATGGTACTCTCCTCATCAGATGAGATACGTCCGTACCTACCTACATTTCAACCCGCAAAGGTCCAGTCCACTTCACCCTCCTGGCGACGACCCGTCGTCTCGCCGCCATCTTCCATGTCAGAGTCAAGAAGGTCGAGATCGGCATCCTCCTCCTCCTCCTCCTCTTCTTCGCTACTCATTCGATCAAGTTCTTTCTGCAGCAGTTCCATGAGTTTGTCCTGCGTGTTATCAAGGACTTTCTTTACTATCTGAATTGCGTTGTGGGGTCTGGTCAGTCCAGCCTTTTTCCTTGAATTCTTTAGTAGAAAGGATTTATAACGAAACGAAAACTGTGTTTGTCAATTACCTTGTCTCTGAGCAACTTCTTGGCTCGCAAGTAATCGCAGACATGCTCGATTCCATACTCGTCCATCACTTTGGCCATCTGCGGGGAGAGTTCGCAGCCCGGGTGAGCGGGGATGGGAGGAGGGACGAGGACGGTTCCATCGGGTCCGGTTATCGTTCTCGTCGTGGTGGTGGCGCCCGCGCCCGTACCTGTGGTAGTGATGGTGGTTATCGTGAGGCCTGTGGATCCCGCCGCTGTCGTGCCCGTACTCCTGGTCTCGGTGACGATCTGGGGTTGCTGCAGGGCTGCTGGCGCTTCAGGTATAAGTGCGGGAATATGGGGTATTTGGTTAGCGCCCGTGTCTGCTAAGGGGAGGCCGGCGTAGTGTTGAGCCAGAAAGTCCTTTTCGGACTGCGGATGATGAGGTAGGTAAGTGCGTTTAGTCTGTCCTCGGCCTCCATAACCATGTATGCATGGCCTGTTTTGACATTGGAGTTCCTGGGTGTGGGCGTGGTGGACGTGGGTTGAAACCGGCAGACCTCTGTTCATTCCGATTGCGTCGTCGTACATGAGCTCGGCTTGTCCGGGCGGTGTTGGAAGAGGAGTGATGCCCGCGATCAAGTCATGGGGATGTTGGCCCCAATCGTATGACAATGATAGTTGAAGCTCTTGAACCCTCCTGGCTCTTTCCAGAAGGATGTCGTTGATGCTCATGACCTCAGCCATACGCGGTTGGGGAGCGGTTACAGCAGCCCGTGTTGAGCCAGCACATCTGGTCGAAGAGGCCGGCACGGGGACGAATGTGTGCGGGACTAGAGGAGCATGGTCGGACTTCTTGTATCGTTCAAAAGCCCGACCATTGATAAGGACGTGCTCACGCGTGGGGCGGTCCATCGAGGCTGGTGCTGCATTCAGATCTGTTGGATGTCGTTTCTATGGCTTTGGTTTCCAAAACTGTCCGTCTCTCGCCTTATGGGTACGTGATCCGGATTGGGTTGTGGCGGAAGAGAAGAACAGGTGGACGTGTAGCGGTCTGAGATCCGTTCCTATGAGGAAAGTCTTGAAGGAGCTAACAACTAGCCTGTAAAGACTGATGATATAGAGGTAAGAACGTGATGTGAAGACGAGAATGAGGCAATCAAGGCAACTCAAATCGGGGATTCCCTCAATCTTTTATTATTCTCCCTCAGTCTATCTCGGTGAGGTCCTAACTCTTGATCCTCTGCACAGGGACAATCGCTGACAGCTCTGACCAAAGCCTTTGTCACATCAGGAGATAACTCGGCAACCTACTACGACATCAGACCCTGGACAAGTGTTACCAGAACTGCTTGGTAGGGGCCATTCTCCGGAATGTGATTGCGCCGTTGGCGTTGAGGCTCTGGTGCGGACACCATCTCCTGGGCTGCAATTGTTCCAGTTTATCCTTTCTGGTACGCAATCTCCACTCCATGTTCTGCCATTTGCCCAAGGGTAAAGTAGGCAGGGACTGATATTGGCAAGAGGCGTATCTGTCATTCCATGGAATTCCGTTTCAGTTGCATGAGAGTCACAATGGAAAAGAAAAAGATAACATGACGCTTGAGGGATTGCAACCTTTAGCAGCGGGAAAGGTGTAGGGATCCGCGTAGCGCCGCACCGAGCATCATGCATGCTGCAATGGGAGAAGACATGCCTAAAATAAGAAACAAAGGGTTCACTTTGGGTGTAACGTCAAGCGTTTTGGTTTTTGATACAGTATTCAAGGCTTCAAGCCTGGCTCCGAGCCAAGTTCCCATGCAAGTACATATGCCGGCCCGGGGGACCGGGGGTTGCTGACACAGGGCAACGGGCCCCCACCCAGGCTTAAAGCCAGCCATAGGTCCCACCAAACCATCCGTCCACTCAATTCCCCAGCATTATGCAGCATATCGATGCCTGCATGTGCTTGGCTTGAAGCCATGCTCGAAGCCTAGGGATTCTGCGGGCGTTGTGCCAGCGACCCTGACCAGACCGCAATTGCCTGGATTCGTCGTACAACTCGGAGGATTGGTGGGCTTGTGATTTGCTGGGCTTCAAGCCCGGAAGGCCGCCGGATGATCACCTCGGTAGGTAATTCGCACCGATGATTCGCTCCGACGGAGTGATGGTATCATATATCTACCTCTAGAGGTACCTACTGGCCGGGCGATTGGTGCTGACATCGAATACTTCTACACTCATAGTCACCTACGCACCCAGCTCGACAGCTCGAAGCCGCGAACACCGACGCCCGGCTAGAATGCGACAGCTGCTAGGAGGCTCGGCCAGCAGGGCACTTCGGTCATTTGCTGGCGGCGGTGGTGTGCTGATTGTGCCGCTGGATAGCATGTCAGGCTGCTCTTCGGCAAGCTGGATGACTCTCTAAAGGTACTCACTCATTCGATGAATTTGGACCTCGGTAATATTCGTCAATTCACCTACATAACAGAGTGCCGAACCGTAGGTAAAATGCGTCCGCGGTTTTGGTTCCTGCTCAATTCGGCGACCAATGCATTCAGACCTAGTGCCCGCTCCACTCCTTGACAGTTAGGTATCAACTGCGGACTGACGCCTTGTCAAAAAGCAAGTAGGCTGGGCCATCAAGCGGCTCTGTTGGCCAAATGAACAGAGGCAAGACAGCAGCCTTCCTACCTCAAGCTTGGATCGTAAGTTTCCAGGATGGGGAACGGGGAGAATCGGCATCCACTCACTGACGACGTTGGCATGGTGCCTGATTTATCTCCAATCCGCTTGATATATGAATTCTAGCCTGGCCCCCTTCTACGAGATCATGACATGAACGCAAACATCAAATTCAAAACAAGACCCAGCTCATAACTTTACAATTCCCAAATACTTACTTGAAAATACTTACTTGAATCTTTAAGGCAAGAAGGAGACCGGGAGGCCAGTTGTGATGGCGCCCACGGGGGACGAGACCTACATCGATGGCCGCTTCACCGAAGATGACGGCCAGTTCATTCCCGCATTGGGAGGATCCTCCCCGCCGCCCGCATACGATGTGGCAGTGGCTGAGAGAGTTCATCGAGCTCCAGCTTCCCATCGTCTGGATCAGAATCCTCAAATTATTCCTGCTTTTCCAACGCCTCAGTATGGGACTCAAGACCAGGGACACATCAGCTCCTTCTCCCCCAATTTCGCCCACGGCGGATATGCGGCCGTGATTTCTGGGACTGGAATGGCTGAGATGGCTTGGGCACCGGGTCTAATCGTCCAGGGGCCAAGCCCCCCGCCATCACATCATTCAGCACAGTCAGTTCAGGTCAGCCACAATCCGAGCACTCTTTCATCGCCCATTCTTAATTCACCCGCTCAACAATCGACAAAATCTACAGCACCCACGAATTCCAAAGATACATGGACTCCGGAGCAGAATCGATTCATCCTCCGGCTCGACAAAGTCGAAGGAAAATCCCTTCAGGAAATCTCCGATGCTCTCAAGCATGTGTTCCACGTGGAGAGAGATGCCGACACGATTGCGAGACAACTAGCATTTTTGCGGGCAAGAGGCAAAGCGTGGAGTGACGACGTGAGTTTTGTTTACCATTGCATTCCGGACAAACTTAGTCAGTCATGCTGGTGGTCAACTGGCCATGGCGCTAACAACCACAGCAACTCAAACAAGCAATAGCAAAGACCATACAACAGCTAAGCACAACAATGTTTCAAGAACAGCTGTCTGTTACAGAAAACTTGGGCAGCATTCAACAACCTGACAGCACTACAACCTCCACCGACACCCCCACTGCAATAAATGACGAGCAACTGGCTGATGTTGGGTTGGCTGTGCGTCTGGAGCTGGAGCAGAGGCTAAGGGGCAGTTTAGTCGGTGCCAATTTGGAGCAGAGAATGTTGAGTGAGCAGAGGGAGCGGAATGCCGAGTACAACGCTATGATGACGATGGATTTTGGAAAGGACTCAATTGAGGATTATGAGATTATTTGAGATCGTGACCGGGGGTTTGATTTCCTTTTTTTTTTTTCTGGTTCCGATTCGATTCCTTTCTTGCTCTCGCTTTTTGTCTTGATGGCTCTTTCTTTTCTACCTACTCCTTGTAGTTATTGCTGTGTTTTTTTTTTCTTCATGATAGTTAGAGATCACGCATTAAATCTTTTGGTTCTCGCGCTTGAGTCTAGGGTACATGATCGGTCTGGGCACTGGGTATCAATGGTTCTTGGGTGGCTTGGCAGGCGGGTTGTCTTCCGTAAAGACAAGGGCATAGGGCACGGCATAAAGCAATCTTCAACATACGTAGCATGTAAATACTAGAACTTTGATGAATGTACAGGGTCTGCTAGAAAGAGACAAAAGCATCACGATCGATCGATCAAGCACCACCTCCTTTGGCTTTGAACCTAGAAGGCTGTGCTGTCAGTTATGTTCCATGGAGGCAAAGCAGCCAGTCACACGATTGGACATAAGACTGGGTTGTCTGTTAGTTTGGTTCTTCCGACGGGTCAAAACAAGGGTAGAACAAGGCCAGCCTAGGGACTTCATTGGCATCAGGTAGGTAGAGAATAATTCCCGTCGTGGTTCGTCAATGACTTGGGGCTATCAACACCACAGAAGCACCTCTCTATCCCCTTCAGAACACAAGTTACTAATTTACTATATCCATTCCCGAGACTTCCGACTGCTTTCTCAAGTCTGGTGGTAAGCTCTGGGCTTTTCCTAGACCAAACCAAGAAACAAACCAGGGCTGGATTATACATGATGAATTATTGGGTATTCCCCCTGACACCTTATGCTGACGTGTATGCATGTTCGCTGTGCACGAAATCATGGGCCAGACGCAGCTGGCCCCGGAGCTTCGATGCCAGAACGGGACGTGGCATCCATTGGACGTCACATGAAAAATGCTTCGTTGGGGTTTGCCATGTGGTTGTGGGAAAATGGGGGGAATTGGGGAGCAGATTTTAGTGGTGGTTGTTAATGAAGAAACCCCGAAGGAGCCCGCTTACCAGACATCCAGTACCCCTTGTATGGAGGTCATCGCGATGAGTGCCGTGGTTACCTAGGTGTTGGCAATTGACACTGGCAGGTGTCAAGGGTGCATGCGTGCTGCACTTTAAAAAAATGTGTTACCGTCCTGCTAAGGTAACGTCGCTGTACATACTAACTTGGTTTAGGGGAGTGCACTAACACTTATTCAAACGCAGTGGCCCCACACCGCATTTCCCCTGGAACTGTCAAACGCTTGTACAAATTTGATTTGCTGTTCATCCAACCTTTAGTGTACGGAATGGATCCACTTTCAACGTCCTCCGTTTCTTCAGACACTCCCTCCGGACATACCTTACCCGGCAACCAAAAGGAAGCGTTCGCAGATCGGTCGGTATCAGTTGAACAGGCTAGCATCTGTTATTCCTAACAGGTCTCTTCGCGGGGTAGGCTTGAAAAGATCCCGGTTCCTACGCTGTGGCGAGCGAGAGTCATCCGGTTGGCTGAGAGGCTGTACGGCTGGTCCGCAGATGGCGCCTGGTGGCGCGGCCATTGACACTACTCTACACGTGTAGTCAGTCTGGGATCCGTCCGAAGAGAGCGGGCGGGCGGAGCAGTGCACATTGCCTTTCTGGGCCGCGGCCAGCATGAGCTACGTTGAGTAAGTACCGACTACCTGCTTTGAATCGCATGTTCAGAATCCAGGATAAGGCGAACAGAGTGAAGGACAGGGACAGTCCAATAAGCTTCACTCAGCCACAATAAAGTAGAGAAAGTATCATTGGCCAGTTGGAACTGGGCATGATTTCTTTGGCTCGGTGAGCCAAAAGCACGATTTGGACCACCGAAGCCGACGACGAAAGCAACCATCAACAACAACAGATACATACCATCACGGTAACCACGGAAACCAGCCCCGGGAGAACCCAGCGGCCCAGCGAACCCGACCTTTCGCAGCGCCTCTGAAAGATGGCACTCGCTGACAAGCTATCTTCACACGCGCAAAGCCTGAGTCGGCTGTCAGTCAAGCCGGTAACACAGCTAGGTAGGTGTTCGCCCCCTCCCTGTCCACACCCCGAGGCCCCATTCTCCGCCAATTGGATGGACCCAGCACCTTCTCATCACATGCAGCATATCGCAAACAGTGTGCTATCCATGTTCTTACGCTGCAGATATACAAACTACAAATTGGCGAGACTTGGAGCTTTCAATTCCCGGTGTGATAGGAGCAACTAACACAATGAAAGGCCAGACGCCCTTACTCGGCGAAGATGACATAATGTACAGCATTCAATTGCCAACTCACACTTTGAGGCCGCGGCTCAACATCAGACCATCTCGTCAATTATCCGCTTCCTTCCTAGCCAATCCGTTCAACGAGATCAATAGTCCGCACAGTCGGCTGTCGGTGCTGTCGGTGCTTGTGAACACACATGAGGCTTTCTGAAATTACGTGTCGCCCCTAGTTCTCCGTATATTTGGCCCCTCGTCCTCCTGAGCCACGTTATGTAAGAAACCTTCATGCGGTGCGATAAGAGCTAATCGATAATGCACAATGACGGATAGGCGGTAATGGCTCACGGGAAAAGAGATGGGCAAGGAGGATTGGCAACACTCAATCATCTAAAACTGGATAGGTACCTCGCAAGGCAGATTAGACTCCCAATCGAAGCACACTACCTCTCTGCCTGGCGCCCGAAAGATGAAAGTCAGGTACCGGATCCCCCGAACTATCCTTTCTACTTCTCGCCCATCTGCCATTTGTCTTTCCCCTGCTTTAGCACCGCACATGAGTTCGTGTAACACTGACCTCCTTTCTCATTTGTCCGCTTTAGATCGGGTATCTGATAACGAGCGAGACTCGCAACGACAGTACCGGAATCCAGATGTCAGAAGTTGGGTTCTACCTCGTAAAAAGTAGACAGTGGAGCCTTTTTGGCTTGATGCCGGCACATTGCCTGCTCATGAGCGGTGTATAGTCCCTAGAGGTAGGTTTTCCATCAGCGGGCGTGCTACTAAAGGTGCAGCAGGAAGATCGAATCGGCTATATAAGCGGGCATTCCCAAACTCACACCTCCCGGATCTTCTGTTCTCCTCCGTCTAATTGTTTTCACCAGAACATTGCGAGGTCCCTTCTCACGCTTCAGGGGCTTATCTTGATCCGTGGCCTACCTCGCATTCTTTTCGCTTCATTCACATCGGTCCTGTTCATATTCTATCTCCACTTGGACTTTTCTTCAACTTTGCTGCACAACTGGGTTTCAGGAGGCGTCCCGACCAGGTGGCATTTGCACCTGCGGCGTCATCCTCACCCGCTGTCTCGTGCACTTTGATCTTTCAGCTTGTCAAGAACCAAACAGCTTCAAGTGTCACTCACACACTCCAACCCCGTGTCGAATTACCACAACGGCCGCTGATCATATCTCTTCATGCTTTCATACTTTTCTCTTTTGGCACTCAGAAATATCCCTTAGCCCGTCTTTCACATTGGCGCAAAGGTCCCGCGAAGTCCTTTCGTTCATCAGCAAGACTTTATTTACCTCATTATCTCCCAGCCAATACGGAGCAGCAATGTCGCCTAGCCAGTCTCAGAGTGAGGTACAGGATGACCAAGATGAAAGTGCCCCCGAGCCCCAACAACCAAGGACAAGCGCACCTTCACACTACCAGGCCGTGTCCTTCTTTGCTGGTACCATGCCAAACGCCTTCGACTGGCAACAACGGCAGATTGGGAGCGCACAATCCGGTGCCATGGGCCAGTTTACTTCTCCATATAATACCTTGGAGGCACCTGGATTTGATCAAAATCTCAACATGACTCGTCCCTCCATCACTTCGCCCTATACAGCACAAGTCCAACCCGCCTACCCGTCTCCTGTCATGCAGCATCCCGCCTTTCAGGCACAGGCTGTATTCGGGATGTCTGCAGGTACACATGCAGCACAAGCATCTCACTCTCCCCTGCACTATCAGTCTGGGGTCGACCCTTCGCTGCAGCAGGTCCACCACAACGTCTTCTCACCCAATCAATCCATACCCGGTATGCCAGCCACTGGGTTCCAACTCAACAACAACAACAGTCACAACTTTATGGACCACAACCACTTCATTGTCCCGCCGATGGGCCCATCTATGCCCAGTACCTATCCAGAAGTCCCACAGCCCAACGACGCGGCACTACCAGCCAATACAAACAGCTGGACAACACCACAAGACGATCTGGTTCGTCGCCTCAAACACGAGAAGAAGAAGGTGGCGCAAATCAAGGAGGAGCTGAAAAGGGAGTTCGGCGTGGTGAGATCGGGAAATGCCATTTCGAAGCGGTGGAAGCAGATCATGAAGAAGGATAGCGAGGAGGTAAGTTCACTTTTCTACTTTCTCTCCCTCTTTCCCTTTCTCTTTTTCCCTCTCTCTTACCCTCCAGCTCTCTTTCACTCTCTCTGTAACCCTCCTTCACTATTATCACGCACTGATATCCAGGTACCTTGCCATCAATTCTCCCCCCCCCCCCCCTCTTTCCCGATCCCAGTTTAGTATCTAACATCCGCCCCCGGAAAACAGGAATCGAAGGCCTTAATACAAAACGTCTTACCGCCTCCGACTCAACTCCAAATGCTTCACACCGGGCTACTCAATGCCATCCCCGAGTACGCAAGCGCGCAGCACGATCCGCAGACGGCCTTGCTCATCAGCGAGATCCAAGAGGACTTCCAAAAGGGGTTCACCAAGCTGGTTGAGATGTGCGTGTTGAAGGTGCAGAAGGTGTTGAGGCATGGGGGGGCGAATCTCTGATTTTTGCCTACCTTTTCACCTTACCTAACGCTGTCTACTCATATGCACTGACTGCGCAGGTTTGGAGGTACTTACAGTACGCTGATCTGGACATGGATGATGGAAGTAATCGAGTGGTCTTCACCGCGCGTCAATAGGTAGTGTGGAGGTGTTTGGGTCCATATAGACACACCGAGGCTCGTTGTGTTTGTGTGGGAGGTTCTCGCTGTTTACACGGTTGGGGATGCCTAGAGGTCTAAACGAAACGAAACGAATCGAATCGAATGTATACGGTAACGATCCTTTGTCTTTCTCAGGCTTTTTCCTTCTTCATCATCATCCATCTCTCTTCAACGGAATCTCTTTTCTTTTTCCCCCTAAGTTGGTAGAGGTGCTTATATCTCCAGAAACTTTTCTTCCCTTTCTCACATCACAGGTACTATCTTCGAGCAATCGAGCATTCCATAGATTAGGTATCATCCCTCTTCTTCTATCAGTCAGAAAAGCCACGATACCTATCATGAGATAAATACCTAGTAGCTCGCAGTTCTCGCTGCCGTAACAAATTTGACAGATAGTCCACAGGAGAAAGAGTATGGTGGCTGGATGGAGGGCAGAGATCATACTACCTCTAGGTACACGCCAGGGTAGAGGTACCGTGACCACAGAAGAACAGACAGCAGTGCCTTTCCACTTACATGTAGTATGTTCTTTGGCTCCGTGGTGAATAGGTGCACAAGAGCCAAGCCCTCCGAGGCTCCGACGGTTATCGATGTCCTCTCAAATGAGACCAGGGTTGCGTTCTGTTCCATAGAGGTATATGCTGTTGACTTGGCGTCAACGAGTTAACATGCTAAACTCGATGTACATACCTAACTGAAAAAACGTGCCGTGTCTCGCATACGAATGACATCCACCAAGATACCCGTACCTGAGCGCCATCTTGAACATGCGTTTCAACAATATCAGGAGTCGCTGGGCCACGAAGGGCCACTTTGGTAAACCAGCGTCAACGTAGAAGAACATACCAAACTCCAAGGTGGGAGTAAGGAAGGGATTAGGAAATAATCTCGAACAACCGTCCGATTGATGAGGTAAGGTGCCCGCTGAGAACACATCGTTCGCGAATAGGAAAGGTACTTAGCCACGTTTTCATCAGTGCGTATGGCGAGCTATTTGGGAGGCGGCAACAAGAGCTGCTGAACTGGAGAGGATTATCAGTTAATAGGAAAGAGTCTGGTGGAGGATTGATTGACGACTTGTAGATGAGCGGCAGGTGAGAAGGGTATTTACCTACCTTTTGGTCTCAAGTTAGATGGTGGTTCTCAGTGGAGAAATTTGTTCCCAGTCACGTATGTGGTTCATCGTTCTGTGAGACGCACAAGGCTTGATGCCTCGAGGACGGGCAACTAGGTAGTTGACCTGTGTCAAACTGACAGAGATTTAGCAGAGAAGTGCAACTCGCACAGAGCCACAAGCCCCGATGTTCCAATCCTTTCACATGCTGTTGTCATCCTCAAGTCTGTGCTCTCAACCTCTTGGGCAACCTCGGCGTTTGCGGTGCTTCACCGTCTTCAGGATCACACTTTTGACATTGCCCGCCTGCTTTTCCCCGGTTGTATTTGCACATGAGTGGGGATCGTAGCATTGACAGTTCAATATCATCGACAAGCTACACCGTTCTGGTCGTCCAGGTGGAAGGTAGCTTGGACTTGACTCCGTCGCAAAGATTTCTTGTTCCCTGCTGCTGGCATTCCCTGTAAACGCCATAATAGAAAGGCTATTCACAGAAGAGTTGCCTCTTATAATGACAAGAAAGAATAAAAAGGAACCGGGGAAGACAACGAGGCAGTCTTGCGTTCAGTGGGGGCAAACTAGTTTGGGTTGACAATGAATCCCGCTCCCCTTGTGCCTGTACTGAGAAAGGCAGCTCGAGGGATGAGAGTGGAAACTCTTCACACACCAACTCAGAGTTTGATGTAACCTCCTTATTCCCATTGTGGTGCACATGGGCCCCAGTGTCCCCCAACACGGACGCAATGCCACAATGGCTGACGTTAAACAGAAGATCCGACCCACTTGGATCTCCATCGATGTCACCCCCCGCCGAAAGAAAGCGGGAAGCTCCCCGCAACCCGCCGTCTCGCAAAGCGTGGTTTTTGCGGAGAGTCTAGGATAGGTACAGTAAGCGAGGAAGCATTGCATGACAAAGAGAAAATCCGGAGTACATAAAGGCGTCCTAAATACCGTGCAAAGCCTTCCATTTCAGGTAGTAGTTTACCTGCGAACCTTCATTCCCACATCAACTTTACCAATTCCTCTTTGCGCATCGAAGGATCGATGAGCCAGCAACGGGCCGCGGGGAAAGTGAAAAGGATGGTCCCGTCTATTAGTGCAACGGCAAGGGGCGGGTAAGCCCGCCGGCCCACCAATCATGATCGACTCGGTCAACATCATGCTCAATACTTGTCAGTTCTGCGTTGCTTTCAGGAGAACTATGTTGATGAGGAAGAAAGATCTGCATCGTGAACGAAACCCCTCCTTCATCCTTCGGGGGATGAGAGTCTCTCATGAGTGATCCGATTGGTGTCACTGCCCAAAAAGATTGGCGCTAATGGCCAAGCAACCTTACACCGACACTGTGTGTACAGGCCGCACGTTGCTGGCATCCAACGTCGTGAAGAAGTCAGAAGTTGAGGCTGGGGGAAACCGAGGCCGATCGTGTCCTGCCATGTGTGATTCGGTGCTTCGTTACCTATGTTGTTGTGCCTCTGAGTTGAGGTTGTTGGATGAAGGGTTAGGAATTGGACGGAAAAGGTATAAAGAGACCTTCTCATCCGCCCTTATCGACGACTTTTCATGTCTCATCATCAGCAGCATCAACAGCCTCTTCACATCCGATACTTCCATCACTTCCAACCAACCAACCAAGCAACCCCTTAGACAACCTTCAAAATGAAGTTCACCATCGCCCTCGCTCTGTTCAGCGCCGTCGCCATGGCCCAGAATTGCCCTCAGGCCACTCTTATGCCCGCATGTGCTGTACGTTCTCCCTCCCCTCTAATACCTTGAATTCGCGAGGTTTGTGTCAGCCATTGACTCACAGTTTCACAGACCCCCTGCATCAGTTCTGCTGCATCCGCCGTCGGCTGCAATGGAGCTGACTATGCCTGCCAATGCTCCAAGTCTGCTCAGCTCGTGGCTTCCGCTCAAGGTTGCGTTCTCGGAGGCTGCGGCATTGAGGCTGCCCCCACCGTCATCAGCGCCGCTTCTGCTATCTGCAGTGCTTGCGCTTAAGCGGTGTCTTGTCGACAACAAACGGCCAAACGACTTTTTTCTCGCGATGATAAAAGATAGCATGAGTGCATGATTGGGCTGTGTTGCTTTTGTCCTCTTTGACTGGTTGGTTTGGTTGGGCTGGCTGAGTCGGAAGGGATGGTTGCCTGTTTGGTTATGATCCGAGTCATTGGTTCTTCCTCGGAAACAAATAGATAACTGCAGTCTCCAATCCGGTTCCATGTTGTCGTTGCCAGTGATACATGTGGCAAATCTGCGAGAAAGGGCCCGACAGTTGATTTATACAGGAGATTGAATGTCTGAAAGAGAGTTTAGTTCGCCATATTGCTATGCAACTGCAAGGCGATAAGGTTAGAATATCAAAGGGTGAGAAACGAAAGGCAGTAGGTCAAGGTGAGAATGTAAGAAGAACGTGAGAAGATAAAGTAGGAAGGTGAGAAGGTAAGAAGAGGATAAGGAAGTAACTAAGAATGCAATAAAGTCGGAAGAGGGTGAGAGAGTGAGAGAGTGAAAAGAAGGTAGAAAAAGGGACATGTTTCTCAAATTCTTTGGTAGGGCCAAAGGTCATCGCATGGGGTTTGGCTCATCAGTTGAACGAGGTAGACACTATAGGTAGAGAGGATATCAATGTCGAGGCAGTGGGGATAATATCCTGGTCTGAGTTGAATGGCGCAAGGAATAGCATCAAGCAGTACTTGGTTTAAGCATTTGGAAGAAGTCGTCCTGTCAGCATCAGATCTCGTATCAAGACGTTGAGTAAGTCTTGTTGGATGACGGGGTGAGTGTTGTTGTTCGACGATGGAAGTCGAGGACGTCCTGATTCAGTTGGTCTGTGCTTTATGTAACACGTGATTTGGCATTGATCTACCTAGTGCACAGACCACTTTCAGCTGTGCTGTCATGTCAGGAGCTCTGAGCTCTGATGGTCCAAGCTGCAGCGCGTTTGTGACGCGGTGATTTTCAGAAGGGTTCCCGTCAATTCCAAAGCCATCGATCGATCCAACAACACCAACACCACCAACATCACCACATCATCAACATCGCCAACCACTCTTTCACACCGTAATACTGCTTCTCTTCACGACGCCATAATACCCAATTGATAAGGCCATGATAACGACATCACCATAGCGCATCCATCTTTTTCCTGTTGATTCTTCTTTGCGAACTCCTTGACTTTCGACGATGCAGTCGACCACTCCCAGAACAAGGCGCACGCCGCAAAGTACACAATTCACGTGCGCAGAGTCCCTCACTACCACCGTACAAACACGAAAGAGACGCAAAACTGACTTTGGTCTATCAGATACCCCCTTAAGAGCCGAGTGTACGACATCAAGACATACCCCGTCCAGACTGCCCAAGGCTCCACTGTCCTCATCTATGGCCACGAAAACGGCGTCGCTCTGATATGGCGAGGCGGTCGCAAACTTAAGACATCCAAAAAAGGAGCAGGCGCGGCGCAAAATGGGGGAAAGCCGGAAGACGCCGTTATGATTATTGACTCGGACGACGAGAGTCCGGCCATTCCAGCTACACCCTTCGTGGACAAGCCCGAGTTCGATGACACCGTTACTACCGATGCTTCCTCGCTCGCCGATATTGTCCAGACTCTCGACCTGGCATTTGGTACAGCCGTCCACCACATCGCTGTATTGCCCATGCCCACCTGCACCGCCCAAGACGAAGCCTGGAACGGAGCGCAGATCCTGAAAGAGAAACTCGTCTTTGCCGTCACATGCGCCAACGGCGACGTCTTTGTCGTGACACTACCACTGACACCCCCGTCAAACGAGAGCAAGGCGCGGCCGGCACTAAAGCACAGCCTGCTCGCTGGAAATGCGGGCAAGGGTGCATGGGGGGAGACTCTAACATTGCTAGCAGGCCAGCGCAAACCTTCGGAAGGAGTCGCCATTACGCTCGTGAAGGAACAGCCAGGGTCGGAGTCATCACAGGGCCGTAAGGGGTCTGTAACCCGTGTCGTTGTTGCAGCACACACGCGCGAGGCGAGCGGAACCCTTCGCTTCTGGGATGTTCCCTTGGACGCCACGCCCGGCACGACTGCTCGTGTCGAACCGTTCCAGACTGAGTACCTCCCATCACCACTCGGCGGCATCTCTTTCAACCCGCTGCACGTCACCCAGCTTCTCGTTGTTGATCCAGCGCATGCGGTGCGAATCTACGATTACTCCATCCCATCTCTGCCTTCGGACGATACCTCAGAGGGCCCATTCCCTACCCAGGGTTCATGGTTAATCTCCCTCTACCAACCATTCGCCCGCGGGACGGACATGTCCACGTCTCGCAAACCCGTCGTCGGCGCCGAGTGGATGGCCCACGGCCGGGCGATCCTCGTGCTGCTGGCCGATGGTCAATGGGGTATCTGGGACATTGACAACGCCAACCCGACCACTGCCTCGTCGGCCGGTCTCTTTACCAAGGCCAGCTCTGGCCTCCGCGGGTCAGCACTCACTCAATTTAGCGTCTCAGGCTACCTAGAGGGAACCGCTACCAGTCTGCAGCCCCAGCGCAACCTTCCCACCACAACCCAGAAATCCGCACCCCTCATCGTCCCCTCGGCGGTTTCCGCCAGCGCCAGCGCCCCCGAAAAGCTCGCCACCGTCAGAGGCGGCGTTTACGTCTCCCAACTTCCCCTCCCTCGTAACGGCCTAGGCGAAGAGTCTGCGATCCTGTGGCTTTCCAACACCGGCGCCGATCATACTAACCCTATCGTCTGCACCATCCCCATCCTCTCCCGGTTCTGGGACGCCCAGCTTCAGCGAACTGGAGGCAACCTTTGGACTAGCAGCACCCAACCCGCCGCGCGAATGCTGCGCCTCACCGACCTCAACGCCGGCTTACTAGGCGAGCGCCTCACAGCAGCCACCGCCATCCCGCGCTCGACCGGGTCTCTCACCGAATCAACAGAAGGAAAGCAGCTCCCTATCGAGACCATCTTGCTAGGCGAAAGTAGGATGGTCGTCATCCACGAAAACGAAGATGCCTTCGATCAAGCTGCCGCAGCAGCAGCAGCCGCCGCCGGTCCTTTCTCATCCACCGAACGCCGTCTGATACCCCTACCTGCCCGTAAGAAAGCCAGGCTGGATCTTACCAGCGGCACCGCCAAAGCAATCATCGCCTTCCCGAAGCCTGAACAACCCAGTTCCATGGCGTTCAACCTCAGCTTGGCCCGTCCAGAAAACGGAGAGAAATTGCTCAAACCCAAACTGTTAGAGGCAACAACCAAATCCCCGAGCGCAAGCTTTGACGGCGCGGCATCAACACAAGAGATTGACGAGGGAGGGGTTGGCCCCGATAGTCAAGACACTGTTGCGTTCAGCGCCTATGGAGGAGGAAAGAGTCAGAGCCAGGGTCGTGATCCGGGCTTGTTGTTCATCAATGATTTGAACTTTGCTGCGGACGTGGAGGATGACAAGTCGGAGGCGGAGGGAAGAGATATCGAGGCCGAGTTAATGGATATCATGGAGATTGATAGGGAGTTGGAGGAGATGGAGAGTCAGAGGGGTAAACAGGGGACTAAAAGGGTGTTTTTTGAGGAGGGCTGAACGTTTGCGGGCTTGACATGGCGACAACACATTTACGAGACGGAAGCGATAACACCGACTTGAAGACGTCACACATCTGAATGACACCACCGGCGCAGCAATCTACACCAACACCAGTCTGTGCCGGAAAGAACAGTACCGACGACAAGCAGTGCCGAGTATTTGTCTACCCACCTACCGACGGATGAGAACAAATGGAGGGGAGGCATATGGAAAGTTGTCTACAGATACCCGACAATGCTAACTCTTCCCTAAACAAGGACATTTTCTGCTGTCAGCATGCATAAGCATAAGATATCTTTTGAAGGAGAACGAAAGACAATTACCAGCATCGTCTGTTCAGTCAGGCAAGGACCGTTTGCACCTTTGCTACCAACTTCCACTTGTCCACTTTTTTCCCTTGATCCCCTTTATTTTCTCGACGTTGAATTCCATGCCTCAAGTTACCAGCTAACCTCAACAAGTATTCCCATCAGTTTTATTTTCACGTCCCAGTCGCCCGAACCCCTTTCAGCCCCCTTTTTTTTTCACCTTTTTTTTTTTTCACCTTTTTTTTTTTGGACACCCTTCCACTTCCACTTGCATTTCCACCCTGCAAGTCTACCTACCCATTCCAATACATCCCATATATCCCACACACATCCTCCCTATATACTCCTCCCCATTTCCTCCGAAAACATTCCTCCTTTTCAGGAATATTTCCGCACGTTCAGGTGGAGCACAAGGCGAGAACAATCCTTGATTCCAGGCTCTGTATTCCGAGCGGTACATCAAAACAAGCAAATCCCCAATGGGGTGGAACTTGTCAGCGTCACTTTGGTGGGATTTGTACCAAGAGTACAAGTGGTGGGAGAAGAAGAATCTTTTTTTTCTTTTTTATCCTGGCTTCCTTTGCCTGTCGGGCAGCCCTGATAGGAAGTCGGGTGTTGTGCGCTGATACATTTCGATACATAGGAATATGTTCACGTTTGAAGGTTGCAGTGGAAGGTAAGGTGAAGTGAAATGTAATAAAAATTACGATTCGACTCTTGATGATTTTCTAATAGGAGGAAAACTTCGTGATAGTCATCATGATGCAATCAATAACTGCTGTGCGCGCGTCCCTGAACGCCTCTGCTTTCCCTTTACCCATCCATCCATCCATCCATCCCTGTGAATCTGAATGGTCCCGTTCTTCAATCCTAAATGCAAATTCCGTCCTTTTTCTCGGTTGAATGAACCCCTTTAAGAGAACTCAGATTGCTTGCCAGCCTCCTTGGCCATCTTCTCCGTCTCCTGAGCCATACCCTTGGCCTTCCCTTGTCCCTCGCTCACGGCACCCTTCGCCTTACCGGCGAGCTCGCTGGCCTTACCGCTCGCCTCATGCTTGAGCTCCTGGGCCTTTCCCTGCACATCCCCACCAGCAGCCTCGTTGGCAGCACCCTTGGCCTTGCCAGCGAGCTCTGAAGCCTTGCCCTTAGCCTCGCCAGTCAACTCAGAAGCAGCGCCAGACAAGTTTCCGCTCGTCGCCTCGTTGGCAGCGCCCTTGGCCTTGCCCGCCAGCTCAGACGCCTTGCCCTTGGCCTCACCAGCGAGCTCGGAAGCCTTGCCCTTGGCTTCGCCCGCTAGCTCCGAAACGTTGCCTGAGGTGGCCTCGTTGGCGGCGCCCTTGGCCTTGCCTGACAGCTCAGACGCCTTACCCTTCGCCTCACCAGCGAGCTCCGAAGCCTTGCCCTTGACGTCCTTGGGGATGGCGTCGGCGGCGTCCGAAGCGGCGTTGCTGGCGGCGTCCTTGACGCGGGAGGCGAGGTCGGAGGGCGAGGAGGCGTTGGTGAGGGTGTCGGCGGTTTCCTTGAGTTTTGAGGCTACGTTGGCTGTTTCGAGGAGGGAATGAGTTAGTGAGTGTTTTTGTTATCATTGGATGATGGAAGACAACTTAAAGGAGACAGGGAATACGTACAGCCAATGTCCATGCCATCGAGGGCCTTGTCAGAAACAGCGCGGTTGACGGTGTTGAGGGTGTCCTTTACGGTCTCGGAGATGGACTTTTGAAGAGTAACGGAAGAAGAGAAGGCGGCGCGGGGCGTAGAGACGGCGGCGGCGCGGGGGATTTGGGTGGCGACCCTGCGAGTAGCAATTGTGAAGGCTGACATTGTGATGATGTGTGGTTGGTTGTTGTGTTTATGTGTTGGGTATCTTGGGTGTTGTTGTTGTTGTTTTGTTGTTTGAATTAGATCCTCTGCTTTGGGATTCGGTTCGTGATCTTTTTCTCGTTATTTGTTTGAGAAAAAAAAAAGGTGTTTGCTTGATTATCGGTGTTTGTGTGACTGAATGGAAAGGGAAGAAGGAATTGTCTGAGATCGAGGATAATGTTGCTTATAAAAAGGTTGTTTGTTTGTTCCTTCCTCTCACGTTTTGTTGTGGTGATGTCATAGGTATTGTGAAGTGCAGCTGCGTGTAACCCCTGCAGGCCAATGACGTCCTCTTGCGGGGAAGGTGCGTGCGAAACTCGCTGGTCTTTGTGAGGGAAGGAGGTACCTGCGTACCTTGCACAATTCTCGGTTCAGCTTTTTCAGTCTTCTTTGGTCCAGATTTTACAAATAATTTTTTTTGAAATTGTTCAAATTATACAAATTGTGAAGTTCCCGTGCCTTGGTTGTACTTGGGAACTATCACCTGCTACTCCACCGCCAACGATCATGGCTCGCATGTAAACAAGCACGGAACGCTGGAGACAGCTGTATCCTCTAGGCTTGACAGTTTTGAGGCGATGATGCCAGTAAAATCTGTCAGAAGAGCAAGAACTCAAGAGCTGAGACAAGTGCTTCGGTCGAGGTTCGTGTAGTTAATGCCTGATTTAAAGTCTTGACGAGAAGCGACACCACATGTACACTTTCCACTTCACATGGCAACCAGCACCAAACACCTTCACACCAACCATCATAGCTTCAAACATTGAGAGCTCCCACGGCCACAAGTTTTTTTTTTTTAAGAGGCTCCTTTCGATAGTGTGATTACCGGCGCCCATCGGGGCCTAGAGCGGTAGATCGCAACTCGTCAAGTCCCGTGGCTGTCACCCATGTCGAAAGCTTGGCACCTTGATGGGCCTTTTGGTGGACTCCATGACGTTACCACTCAGGTACCAACCTAGCTACACCAAAAATACCTGCACCAGGGCCATCACAGCCTCAACAACCATTAACTTACCTTACCTGATTGTCTGTATCAGATGGATCCGTGACGCCTTCTGACGCTTGACAAAACATGAAGCAAGTTACAGCAATGGAACCAAATGTATCCAGGGTCCATCCATGAGGAGGAACCCCGGTGACCCCATCTCACTCTTCCAGTCTTTCAGTCATGTGGTGTATGACTTCAAACTGGTAATGGTATTTTCAAAAATTTCACATCACTCTACACCACCGCATTTACCGCCCCTTGAACACAGGCTTCCTCTTCTCCGCAAACGCCTTCAACGCCTCATCGCGGTCTTCCGTCCTTACCACCCTCAGATACATATCGTTCTCCACCATCTCACTGGGCTCCTGCACGGCCTTGAGCGCGGCCCTGATGGCGACCGGGCCACCCTCGCAAATCTCCATCGCCAGACGGACCGCCTCGCTCAGCGCCGTCCTGCGCGCCAGGCTTAGAATCATTTTGTCCCTGGGCTCCTGCTCCATGGCCGCCCACTCCTTGGCCTGCTCCTCGGATTCGGGCGCGACCTCGACCAAGCGGTCGGCCAAGCCTAGGAAATAAGCCTCGGGTGCGCTGACGCGACGGCCGGTCAAAATCAGGTCGCGCGCGCGGGGGATGCCGATGAGTTGGGGCAGGCGGTAGGTGCCGCCGGCGCCGGGGATAATGCCTAGTCGGGTTTCGGGAAGGCCAACAACGGCGTTGGAGGTCAAAACGCGGAAGTGCGTGGCCAGGGCAAGCTCGAGACCGCCGCCGAGAGCGATGGAGGAGATGGCGGAGATGGTGGGGATGGGGAGGTTTTGCAAAGAGGTGAGGGCAGTGCGAAGGGAGGTGAGGAAGGCCGCTGTTCTGTTTTGGAGGGAAAGGAATCCGTTAGCCGTCCGGATGGGAGAAAAAAAAAAAAAAAAAAAAAAAAAGAAAGAAAAAAAAAGGGTAAAAGCTTACTCTTCCTGCGAAAACCCCTTGCGCTCCTTCAGATCCGCGCCCGCGCAAAAGCTGGTGTCAACAGCCGAAGAAATAATCAGCGCGCGGGTAGGGCCCTTCTCGTCCTCGCCAGCCACGCCGCCGAAGCGCTTCTGCCACGAGGCCACGGGCTTCTCCTCGCCGGTCGCGGCATCGTACTGCGAGTGGACGTCATCGATCTCGTCCCGGAGCGAAGACAACAGAGCACGCGAGATGGCGTTGCGCGCGGCAGGGCGGTTGAGCTCGAGAATGCGGATGTGACCCGAGTTGGGCGCCGGAAGGTTGGTCACCCGGATGATGGGACCCGCGGGGGCCTCGGTCGAGTAGAAGCGGCCGGCGACGCGGACGAAGCGGCGGAACGACGAGGTCGTGTTGCGCGGGAGGGCGATTCTGACGGCCATTGTGTGTATGGTGAGTTTGGTGATGCAATTGGCGGCCGGTGTTCGTTGTCGAAAGATGCAATTGGGACAAACACACACAAGTCCCGAGATGTGGAATCGATAAATCTTATCAGTGAGCTCGGCCCAAAAATTGAGTGGAGAGCGGCATGAGCTTCAGCGGGAGGAAGCTGCAAATGACGTCGTGTTTTCCCCGGAGAGATGCGGAGAGACCTAGCTGCCCCTGCTCCGGCTGTTATGGAACTCCCCCACAACGCCGAGCTACAGAAGCAGTTGCACTAACATGGAATTCACAAACCGAACGGAAAATATCATCCAGCATCACTGCAAATATACAAACCTAAACCTTATCTCCTCGAAGATGTGAGGTATCAAGTCACATTCATGAATGTTTCCTACCCTTCCATATCCGCATCCAACCGATTCATGTTACCCCGATTTAGATATCGCAAGCAAAACCCATGGCCGAGGATAACCGGGCGACCCGTCCAAATCTGGAAAGAAGCTCCCCCTGTAGGTGTTGTACGACCATCCAAGACGCAGGACCAACCACGTGATACCCCAAATTTTCACCACTCCTCTTTTCTGTTTGGATATCTGATATCCGTTCGTGTTCCTCGATTACCGGCCCGATTTCTTGTTCACCCATAGGCGACAGAAACAATCCGCAAGAGACTGGAAAATCAATCATCCTCCTCATCCTTGGAGAACATGACATAGATGTTGCCGTTGGTAGCCACGTACGCTCCACCACCCGTCATCTCAGTCTGCATGCCCACAACGCCATCAAATTTGCAGGCGTCTACATTTTTTGTTTGTCAGCGATGTGTTTACTCAAGATAAAACAATTGAGGAATTTTGTTGTTATACTCACCCAAAATAAGCTGTCCAGCAGCAGCCATGTCGGACCTACATCCACCCATTACATTTCAGTCAGTCACGATCAGCATCCCATTCCAATCACCACTAGTCCCCTTCCTTCCTTCCCCTTGCTTTCCTACCCCCTTCACCCCACCACCACCACCACCACCAAGTCACTCCCGGCCCAGCGGTCCAGCAGTCAAAAAAGAATGAGAAACAGAAAGAAGAATAGGTACTCACGCATCAGCAACCTGCGTCCCCCGCATACTAACCCCCGCCCAAAACTTGCCACTGCTCCTCTCGCACAACGCCCTCCCCGGCGCCGGCACCGTCACCTGCTCGCTGCCCTTGGCGGCGATCTCCTCGAGACAAGAGCGTGCGTCGAACATGGTCATGAACCCCTCGGGATCGGACACGCAAGTCGGGGTGGTGTCCACAGAGTCGGTCTGGCGGCTGGTAACGACGGTCTTGTGGTGCTTGTTGATCAGGTTGAAGGGCAGGTTGGCGTTGCCGTTGTTGTTGCTGTTGCTGTTGATGGGGGTAGGAGAGGCAAGGGCCAGGGGGGCGATGAAAGCCGTGAGGCCGAGGAAGAGAGAGGGGATGGTGGTGAGTTGCATTTTGGGTGGTGGTTGGTAAGCTGTGAGTTGTAAGTGAGTTGCTTGGTGAGAAATGGGGCAAAGGTTGGTAAGAGGAGGCAGTGAGGTTGGTTGATGATGAGGGAGAGGGGAAGTTGTGGATGGGGAGGGGGGGATATTGGGTTCTTTTATACTTCTAATTTTAGGTAGTGGTGGATTATCCTCGTGGTGATGATGGCGATGATGGCGATGAGATGATTTGTGGCTGCCTTCGAGATACGTTTGTTTGTTGTCCAGTCTGCGCCGTTTGACTGATTCCAGCTCATGCTAGAGAACGGAGAAAAGCTGAGGTCGGTGAGTAGGTAACTTGATTCTTGTATGAATTGTTAACGAGATCAAATGGAGATCAAGAAAACAACACAGTTGATGAGTAATCTCGTCAGATTTATCCTATATTTTTCCCATTTTCTCAGGCCATTATTGGGAGGATCAACTCGAATGCCCCCAAGTTCACCCCTACTGTGTAACCCTTCATCCATCTCAGTTACTTCGAGAACACCAGCCAGATACTCGTGCCCTCCAGGCTGTCCGTGCCAACCACCCAGCCATCCTTGCTACAAGTATCTATATTACACACCGTCAGCAGAAGTGACTGAACTCAACAATCCTCAACTCCCCCTTCCGAGTACTAGCCAAAAATGAAAACTCACCCAAGATCCTCGACGCAGCCTTGGCAATCGCTCCTCTACACCATAACCGCATCGCCCTTTCGTTAATAATCACTTCCACAACTTTCATCCTACATCTACTTGGCTTCCAATCCTTTCCTTTTCATCCCACCCTCAGTTCTTCCACGCAAAGCCCCATATTCCCAGGCCCTAGAGGTACGCACCAAACACTGCCGCCCTTTCCACCTTGTCTATCATCCAAACATTACAGCCTCTTTATGCTTAAGCCACCAAACACCTTTCAAAAGCCCCAAACAACCTAAATGTGTACCAAGAATGAAAGGTTGGAAGGGGGGGGAAACTCACTTGCTAGTTCTCCGGTCTTCAGTCCCACTAACCCCTGCGCGCAGCTTCCCACTGCCCTTGACGCACAAGTCCTTCGTCCCCGCTTCCAGGACGACTACCTCTTCGTTTGGGTGTAAGTAGAAATCAAGTAGGCAAAACCTTCCGTGGGACTCCCACTTTTTAGAGTCGCCTGGGATGATGTCGCATCTGACCTCGCGTTTTGCCATGGATGACTTATCGCGGGAGTTGTAAGAAGTGGAAATCGCTTGTTCTAGAGTGAAGTTGGATGGAACATTGGGGTCAGAAGTGGGAGCTAGCTGCTGTTGTGGAGGGGGGGTGATGATGGCCCAGACGGGGCCAAGGGTGAGAGGTGGGTGAAAACTTCATGGTGAGTTTGTTGCGGTAAGGAGGAGAGAGTGAGTTGTGAAAGGACTGGTGGGTTGGGATGGATTAGTACCATGGTCCTGTGGTAGACATGATTGGTGGGATTTTCACCCTTTTATACCGCGACTGATTGACTTTTCGCTAGTATCTGCCTTTTTAAAACTTGGCGTTGGCTTCTACAGTAGCACCCCCTTTTCCTTGATTCCTCCATGAAACGGAAGGTCAAAGATGCAGAAAATGTTGGTTTCGTTGGGACTCGTGGTGGAGGTGATGCGGGAATCTGAAGAACTTCGTTTTGTTGGGTCAAGGGCGGCGCCAGCCCAGTTATACGAATCAAGCAGTTCGAGGTATAGAAAGTCTCATATTACATAATTTCCGCAAAAGAACAAGAGTTTTGGGTTGTCTGCCATGTCGTTGCCGTGGTTGGTGCTGTTGGTCATGTTGGTTCGGTTGGGTGGTTTGCCAGTTACTTGCATTCGCGACACTGGGCGAATCATACTAGGTACCGACGGGCAGCACCAGGGTAGGCTGAGCCTCGGTGTAAGAAGAGCTGCAGTGGTAAAAAGGTTGTAGTATGCCAAAAGATCCGGGAAAAATTGCTGGTAGATTCTGTCTTCCAAAAGGGAAAACCACCCAAATCATGAAATTGGGGTGACTTTCAGGATTATATACACATTTCTAGTCGCCCCCTACATACCGGCCTTCCTCTACGTTGATGGTTTCCTTCCTTCCTCACTTTCCTCCTTCTCAGCCAACCCTGAGTTCCTGCTCTTCTGGACATAGCATAGTAATTCCTGTATCAAGGCAGTACAGTACCTTCTGCATCACCGTAACGCCCTGCCGAAGATGGTGGTATGACCGCCCACCTGACCCTGGAACGGCGGTTTTGGGACTTAAATTAACTACCTAGGTATTGTTAACGACTTAACCGCTATGCACTGGTGTCTTTACTAACAACACTTGGCGCCAAGACTTTTTAGGTAGTTAGAAACTCGGGCGGGCACGTTTCATACGCAAAACACACCACGTTTCTCTCTACCAGGACACTCTGCGATAAGGGCTGCCACAAGTCTCTAACAGATAAAGTGAGTGACCTTAGACAGACTTTGATGGACTCGCTTCCTAGTAGACTTGGAGGTATTTATCATTCGAAGAGCTGGGGATTTGTTCCCCTTCGGAAGGCCAATCTGGTAAGAAGTGAGACTTCCCGGTGTAAGGCGATGGGCGTCGTTCGCACGTGTTATGTGTCGCTGCTTCGCCCGTTGATGGGATGCTTAAACGCTTTTTTTTTGACGCTTTACCTGGAACCGCATATGGGACGAAGTGGCAAATGTACCTAATTGATGACTTTTGCATCACGTCTCTGTTTTTGCAACTACCTACTGGAGAGTGTCCAAGGTGCTGGATTCGGCTAGGCTGGAGGCAGACTGTGGCCATGGGATAATAGCTCGATAGGTAGGTATGTATTTCGTAGCGAGTCTAGATAGTAGGTAGATATAGGTATTTGCAGAGTGGAAGGAAGTTGGAATTGTGTTAAATTTTTGCTGACGTGGTTCTGTCTGTAACGACAAATGAAGAATGATGAAGGTCAAATGATGTAGACATCCCGTTCAGGAACAACAGTCTTAAGCCCTTCAACAGACTCAAGACAGCCTACACGTTGATAGATGTCGCTCCCTGCCACGCAGTCATCCGACGTCTGACAGAGAAGAAGACATGAGAAAACTGGTTTGAATTCTTCGTAAATGATTTCCCCTGTAATTGGGAGGATAAATAGTCGAATATTCTCGGACAGCTCGTTCAGAGTTTGGAAGCTAATCGATCTTCGTACCGCACCGTCCACGATTCCCTCTTTTCTTTGGTCAAGCTGGCCCTGGGGATGCTCAAGATAGCTGACTGAATCTTTGCCATTCAGACGTTCGTCGAAGGCGCCGGGACCGATTATCTTAGTGGCTGGCCCTTCATATCTTGGATGGCCAGGCCACTTGGGTGCCTGACTGCCCAGTAGCACTTCAACTAAACAGCCCTTCAAATGGATGACGCCTCCTTTTACCTCCCCAGCTTTATAACGCTCAGACTGATGGATGGTTTTTGCTGTAATGACCTTGCACATCGACCACGAGAGCAATAGATTGCTATGTTGGGGGGGTGGGGGGCGAACAGGTCCTTCCAGCGAGATCCAGGACCAAGAAGGAGCGCGATATTCATCCGAGCGGTACGTTGGTTTTTCGTGAGTCGCCCGAAAGAGAAGATAATGAGGGAGTTCTTGGCGCCAGATGCCGGCAAGATAGTCATTGAGGTCATGTCCTTGATCTTGAGCGTATCGTTGAGCAATCCCGGAAAAGGCTATTAGCCTGTCTTTTGTCTTGGTAATATCGCAACTGGAATATCTGTGGATTTTTCCAAGCCAATCGCGTCGGTAGTCTCCCTCAAACCAGGTATGGCTAGTAATTGGCCCGCTTAGTGAAGACATACCTAACGATGCGTTATGGTTATCTCTTCGTTTGCACATGTTGTAATATTGTTGGCTCTCTTCCGTTTCCCATTCATAGTCCTCTGGACTCCATACGCCCGAAGGATGCGTCTCGCAAGCCCAGTGTTGTTGGCAATGCCACCACATCTGGGATCGAGCGAGGTCGATGCGGCGCCGAGCTAAGTTCGCCTCCTGGAATACCCAGGCCCGTGAGTGGAGAGGCGAGTGTACAATGTCTTCTTGCCTCAGGTCTACCCAACTTCTCGCAAACCAGAATCTCGATGGTCCATGCTTTTCCCCTCTTCTATTGGGAGTCTCACCTTCAAGGAGCAGGATACTTGTGGCATCTCTGTGTGTGAAATTGCTTTGTAAGCTATCGGGCGCCGCGGTGGCACTCAAGTTGATAAAGCAATGCTCGAAGACGTCCTTCATCATGGCCGCCTCCTCAGCCCAATCCTTTTCGTCGTCTTGGATGATGCACAGCGAATCGATCCATATGTAAGAGAAACCAAGGGCCAAAGTGACAGAGATGCCTTCTCTGTAGGTCGTTGGCAACTCTGTGATCCTGATATGCTTGAGCAGGTCCGCCATGTTGCTCTTCTGGAGTTTGAGTCGGCTTACAGTTCCCCAGCAGTGCGACAGAGCAACATATGGGTAGTGAGCATTGCAATCTTTTGTTTCCACTATCCTGGCAGAGTACTCATTCTCTATGAGCAAGAGCCTTGTTGGACTAAACGAGGGACTTGAAGGGCGGCAGTAGGGGTGGTTGTTGTAACATTCTTTGAACCAATACTTCAGTAAACCCATCATGTCTGGTTCACGCTGTACAGAAGATGGTGTCGATCTTTGTTCATGATCATCAGTGACTTCTGTATTGAAAGCTCGCAAGTCAATTTGATTGCCTTTTTTCTGTCAACCCTTTTTTTTTTTGTTATTATTTTGCTCGAGAGGGTACATGACTCACCATTTCCGATAGGCCGGAGATGAAAATGGAAAGAAAAGGAGATTGATCCCAACATCAACATGCTCCCTAGTTTTGGTAGCCACTTCTCCCTAATCTCGTCAAGAGCTTCAATAGCTTGCCTGAGTTTAGGCGAGTCATCCGTGAGACAGGTGGCTTCAACTGTAAGAGTCAAGTGAGAGCCGTTATAGTTAGTCCCTAAAGACACTGTAAAGTCAAAGGGAAAGCCTTGGACGGTCAGGTAGGATATATCCCTCCAATGACAACTTTTTGTGATTGACTGGCATATATAGCATCCCTCGTCTGCCGCTCGAAGGAGGTTGTGTAGACTCGAGTGATGTGGAGTCCCCCATTTGAACCCTTTCGGTTGCCAGTGGGGTACAAAGCGGTTGCAAACCGCGCATAGGTGGGTCGACATTATGGCGTTTAGGCGGGACTTGTTCAAAGTGGTGGATTGGTAGTAGTAATGGTAGGAATGTCACGGTGTTTTGCGTTGGAGGGAAGAAAGATGGAAGACATTGACGTGGCACGGCGGGAGTTTCGCCGGTTACCGCCTGGAGATTAGAGTGGCAGGGAAAGAGTGAATGGGTGCCTTCCACTGCTACCCAACTGCCCGGGCGGAGAGAAAGTTGCTGGTACAAAAAAACGCCCCACGATTCTTTTACCGACAAAAAGAGCCAAAACTCACCTCAGCCACTCCTCAGTTTTTCTACTCAATACCTTTAGAAGTAGATGCACTTAACGAAGCAATGAGGTGAATGATTCTAGTATTCAAGTTAAGGTTGGTATCAAATTCGTCTTTTTTGTAATCGGGTGACTGGTGTCAATTATAGAGCGTAAAAGTAGAATTCAGTTATGATGAACTTACAGCGCATTAGGTACAGTGGGTAGAAATCGAGATGCTTACATGTAGAAGTGACTTTGGTACTTGAGATCTCGCGCTTGTCCTCAATGTACATTCTCAAACAGATTGTACCATGATTTCCTATTAGTGATTTCTGTACCTAGATTTCAAAGTAATAGTTGCGATCGGACTACACAAGCAACAAAGAGCTAAAGAAGTTCTGTTCAGGCCTTTTTTGGTGGTCAGAATTGTCTTTGAGCGGTTTTTTTTTTTTTTTTTTTTTTTTTTTTTTTTTTTTTTTTTTGGATGCCTCTTTCAGTTGATTGAAACCAATCAGGAACGTCCAGTCATTACTGCCAGTCAGCGAGACTCGACCTTCGTTGCTGCAAATCGAAAAAGCAAAAGAGCATTCTCGTCGGTTTGACGATAAACAGTCATAAACATGTTGACTCAGGTGACCATCTCCCCATGGCAAGACCCAAAAGTATCCAAACGCCGTCGCTATGCCCGTTGCCAGAGATCAACCTATCGACAGAAAACTGCCAAGCTATGAAGGTATACCCACAACTCTTTAGCCTCACGAATAACCAGCAAGGTTCTCCAGAGCGGCAGTGCTGCTCAACCTCCCCGTCACAACCCCTCTCATCCTCAAAAGCGCATTTGCGCCTTTACTCTTCCTTCCTTCCCCGTGCCTCAAGTACTCCTGAAACCAGCTTTCCTCCTCGCCCGTCAACGCCGCGCTAACGAGTTCCTTGCCCCTCGCTCCTAACTTGTCCGGCTGCTCTAGAATGGAAGCTACTAACCTTTCAAACAGCTGCTGGCGGGTCCACTCCGGGTAGCGACGCGAGAAATCGAGTGCTTCGGTGACGTTAGTACGAGCAAGAGCGCCAAAGAGCAGCTCGAGAGCCTCGGATGAAGTAAAGACGGGCTGGGCGGCGTGGAAGTAGGCGAGAGCTAGCGTGTAATCGCTCTGACTGGTGGAGCTGCGCTTGTTGACGAGCGGATGGCGGACAAGGGCGATGGTGATTTCGTCGGCGAATTCGGTGGGGAGGGATGGGTGGGTTAGGTTTTCGATTGCGTACTGTTTAGCAGCGTTTGTTAGCGTCTTGATGTCCAGTGTGCAACTTAGGTTCCAGAACCAAACGGACGTCCGCACCTTGAACTCCATGCGATCCATGTGCCACAGGCCCCTCATAAGGATCTGGTACTTTTTCGGCAGTCCCGTCTCCTCAGCAAAGCTGTCCGCCCAATGCGAACGACCTGGATGGACGTCATCATGGTCGAGGAGGAGATAGTAAAGAACGGATATCTTTTGGATCGACGAGGCGCTGCTCTGGCAGATTTGTTGGTGGAGGGAGCGCAAGCCGTTCTCACCTCTGGGCGGATATGCAGTGCCTAGAGGTAGTTACAGTGGTGATTAGCGATGAAGCGCGCTATAACGACAGGGCATGGGTTGTTAGGGTGATTAGGTGGTAGTGTGGTGTTTACACTACACTAACCTTGGGCGATGCCTAACCGACTTAGGACGCGATCCACAAACAGGACGCCGCCCAATGATTTGCGGAAAGTCTCAATGGCACTGGCTCCCTTGTGATCGTAGGGGTTTATGAATCCCGGAGAGGGGAACACGTTGTTGTATTCTGTATAGTCGAGCATCGTGATGTTGAAGTTGGATTGCACAGTTGAAGTGCCCAAGTGTCCTTAGCTGTTGAATGAATTGAATGGAAAGGGAAAAGGGAAAATCGAAGGGATGGATGAGTGCCGTCATGGCCTGGGATACATGTATGCAACGGCCATCGGGTCCGTCAGGTCCATCCCCTGCACCTGGAATGGAGCCTTCCCCGGATCTGTACCTGCGCTAGGTAACGGCCTGTCTTGGCTTATCGATAAGGTAAGAAAGCCGTAAGCGCATGGAATGTTTGTTACACAGAGCGGGACTCCACCAGCCTGCCACGCATGCAGTGATAGCGCAACACGGTGCGAGCGTTCCAGGCAGCGGAGGGGTCGCCCGCTGCAGTGCACGAATTGCATTGGCTGCCCGTGGCTGCTGTGGCTGATTGTTTACCACCGCAGTCACGGTATTGCAAGAAGCGTCCGTCCAAAAACTGCCCTGAATGTCAACAATCTAACCGCGGCGGGGCAAGGAAGAAGCTGCGACAGCACTCAAAGAGTTTCTGCGTGGGCGTCCCATTCCGTGTCTGTCGCAACAACTGCCCTGCGAAATGTGAATACCATTTTTCATCTTTACTTGTTATTACATAAACTTTCACTCCTTGGTTGTCTGATACCCGCATCTTGCAGCGCTTTCTGTTCCATTCTGTTCTGTTGTTTTCATCATCGAGTCGAGAATTTGCAGGCCGAAACCACCGACAGACATCAGTCATGTCGACGCGCCCATCGCGTCGGGCCGCCGCAACCAGGCGCGCCGCCATCATCGAAGAATCCTCATCAGACGACGATATCGCAAACACCACATCGAGAGGCGCCCAAGATGACGACGAGGAGGACGATTATACACCCGCGCCAGCTTCGGCAGCCCGCAAGACTGCTCAGCGAACCACCAGAAGATCCACTGCCACGCCCGCTCCTAGGGCAGGAACACCAGCAGCAGCATCATCATCAACTGCACCGGCACCGGCACCAAAAGCTGCGCCGAAAAGGCGCGGACGACCTAAGAAGAATGCCGCGCCCAAACCCAGCAAAGAGCCCAGTGTCGAACCGAGTGTCGAAGCGAATAACGATCCCCAAGCCGAACCCGAAGCCCCAGCGCCTGCCGTCAAGCCAAAGGATGAGCCGATCGAGGAGGGTATCGACCCCAATGTGACTGTCGCGTCTGCCGTTTCGCCCGCTACAACCGCCGTGATCGCGGAGCCAGAAGCACGGGATACGCAAGAAATTCAGTCACCCCCGCGGAAGCGTAGAACTCTTGTGCGGCGCCTCAGCAGATCGCCAGCAAAGATCATGCAGCAACAACTCGAGCTGCAACAGCAACAAGCCAGCCGTCAAGGGACACCAACGCCAGGCTCTCCGTCAACTCAACGCGTCGATCGCCAACCTGCTCCTCTACAGGACATCACCCAGACCCTCATCAACCTACCACCTCCAGCGACCGCGGCATCAGAGACCCTTGTCAACACACAGCCAACATCAACAGCAGATGAAACCGTCGTGGCGGCCCAGAAGCCCGTCAGGGCTATGGATACTATTCTGGAAAAGCCCATGGATATTGTGCTCAAGTCACGGACCATGGCTCTTCCCGTCGTCGAGGATACCGGCCCGAAGCCACGCATTGTCATCACCAATCTTGTGCTCATCAACTTCAAGAGTTACGCCGGTAGACAGGAGGTCGGCCCCTTCCATGCTTCGTTCTCTTCGGTCGTGGGTCCCAACGGTTCTGGCAAATCCAACGTCATCGACTCGTTGCTGTTCGTCTTTGGTTTCCGTGCCAGCAAGATGCGACAAGGCAAGATCTCGGCCTTGATTCACAATTCGGCGCAGTTTCCGAATCTCGACTACTGTGAGGTGGAAGTGCATTTCCAGGAAGTCATGGACTTGGTAAGTCAAACATTGTTTTGAAGGGGAGTCATTGTGCTGACATTGATAGCCCGGCGGTGGCCACGAGGTTATCCCCGACTCAACACTCGTCATCTCGCGCAAAGCATTCAAGAACAACTCGAGCCAGTACTACATCAACGGCAAATCATCCAATTTTACCACCGTGACCACGCTACTCCGCGACCGTGGTGTCGATCTGGATCACAAGCGTTTTCTCATTCTCCAGGGCGAAGTCGAATCGATTGCCCAGATGAAGCCCAAAGCCGGCAACGAGCACGAAGATGGTCTGTTGGAGTACCTAGAAGACATTATTGGCACTTCCAAATACAAGACACCAATTGAAGAGTCGGCCACCGAAGTCGAAACCCTCAACGAGATCTGCATGGAGAAGAGTGGTCGTGTCCAGCACGTGGAAAAGGAAAGGAACAGTCTCGAGGACAAGAAGAACAAGGCGCTGGCGTATGTTCGCGATGAAAACGAACTGGCGCTGAAACAGTCGGCTCTCTACCAGCTATACATCAGCGAATGCGACGACAATATTGCTGTCACAGAGGAGGCTATCGGTCAGATGCAGGCACAACTTGACGCTGAGCTTGAGAAGCACCACGGCAGCGAACAGCTCATCAAGCAGTTGGAAAAGGCCTACTCCAAGGGTAGCAAGGAATACGACTCTTGGGAGAAGCAGACACAGCAGCTGGTCAAGGAGATGAACAAGTTCGAGCAGGAACGCGTCAAATTCGAGGAGAAGCGGAAGTTCTTGACGGACAAGCGTAAGAAGCTTGAGAAGACGATCGCTAACGCCGAGAAGACGGCTGTTGAAGCGGAGGAGACCATTCAGAACTGCACCAAGGAGATTGAGCGTCGTCAAAAGGACATTGTTTTCCTGGAGAAGAAGGTCAAGGAAGAGGAGGCCGAGCTTGCGACGATACGTGAGAGCCTCAAGGGCAAGACGCAAAAGTACTCGGATCAGATCGCGGCAAAGCAAAAGTCTCTCGAGCCTTGGAAGGACAAGATCAATCAGAAACAGTCCGCCATTGCCGTTGCGGAGAGTGAGCTGGCCATTCTCAGGGAAAAGGCCAATGCCGGAACTGTGGCCCTTGAGGAGATGGAGACGAAAATTGTGGCCATCCAGGAAAGGCAAGCGGCGAAGGCGGAGGAGATGGAGCAGTGCAAAGCTGAGAGAGCGAACCTGATCAAGGAGGGCAAGAAGATCGAGGCTGAACTTTCCAAGCTTGCGGAGGAGGAACCCAAGTACCGGCAACAGCTTTCGAATGCCCGCCAAAAGGCTGACGAGGCGCGGTCGAGCTTGTCCGCCACACAAAACCGAGGCAATGTCTTGACTGCCCTTATGCGCATGAAGGAGTCGGGTCGTATCGATGGGTTTCATGGACGACTTGGAAATCTCGGTGCTATTGACCAGAAGTACGATATTGCCATCTCTACAGCCTGTGGTGCTCTGGACAACTTTGTCACCGACACTGTTGAGGCCGGTCAGCAATGTATTGAATATCTCCGAAAAACCAACCTCGGACGTGGTAATTTTATGTGCTTGGACAAGTTGCGAGTCCGCGACATGTCTCCTATTCAGACTCCCGAAAACGCCCCTCGTCTCTTTGACCTTGTCAAGCCCAAAGACGACAAGTTCCGACCTGCCTTCTACCATGCTCTTCAGGACACATTGGTCGCCAAGGATCTCGCTCAGGCAAACCGCATTGCCTATGGCGCTAAGAGATGGCGAGTAGTGACCCTTGCCGGCGAGCTCATCGATAAGTCAGGTACCATGACCGGTGGTGGCACTACAGTCAAGCGGGGTCTGATGTCCTCCAAGCTTGTGGCTGACACCACCAAGGAGCAAGTTGACAAGCTTGAGGCGGACCGTGATACCTTGGAGCAGGCCTTCAACGAGTTCCAAGACCGCCAACGAGAACTCGAGTCCCGTCTGCGCCAGATCCAGTCCATGATTCCCCAGCTTGAGACCAAGATGCAGAAGATCAACCTCGAAGTTGAGAGCTCGGAGCGCAACCTTGCCGATGCCCAGCGCCGTATCAAGGAGCTCAGCAAGGAGCAACAGCCTTCCAAGACGGATGACAACCGCGTCGCCGCCCTTGAAAAGGAAATTGCCAAGCTTGAGGGCGAGGTCGAGAAGCTGCGCGAGGAGATGTCCTCCGTCGAGGATGAAATTAAGGCTCTTCAAGATAAGATCATGAAGGTAGGTGGTGAAAAGCTTCGCTCTCAAAAAGCCGCTGTGGACTCGTTAAAGGCAGAGATCGCCACGCAAAACGAGGAAACTTCTGCCGCCGAGGTGAAGATGGCGAAAGCGGAGAAACAGAAGCACAAGCTAGAGAAGGACTTTAACAAGGCGTCTAAAGAGCTGCAGAATGCCATTCAGGAGACCGAGGCTCTGGAAGAGGAGATTCAGAACCAGGGCGATACTGCCGAGAGCCTCACGACCCGTGTTGAAGAGGCCCAGGAGGCACTCAAGGAGAAGAAGAAAGAACTGGCAGCTATGAAGAAGGAGCTGGATGAGAAGACGGCCGAGCTCAACGAGACAAGGGCGGTGGAAATTGAGATGCGCAATAAGCTCGAGGAAAACCAAAAGATCCTGTCTGAGAACCAGAAGCGTCTGCGCTACTGGGAAGACAAGCTCTCCAAGCTCGCCCTCCAAGACATTGAAGATCTCGAGCGCGGCACCAGCGGCGACGCAGCAGCACCTCAACAACTTGCCGACCCTGATGCCATGGACGTCGACGACCCTGATTCCATTCTCCAAGCCCAACTCGAGGCCGAAGCCGCCGAGGCCGAAGAGAACGAGGAGGACGAGGAGGAAGAGGAGGAGGAGGAAGACGAAGATCCAGAAGCCATGTCCCTCGACGAAGACGACGAGGAACCTCGCCAGCGCAAGCAGAAAACCCCCAAGAAGCAAAAGCAAAAGCGCCGTCAACAAACCGGCAAAACCCCGCGCAAACCCCGCAACCCCCTCGAACTCCCCCGCTACACCCGCGACGAGCTAGCCGACATGTCCAAAGAGAAACTCAAGGGCGAGATCGCCGCGCTCGAAGAGAAGATCTCCAACGTGAACATCGACCTGTCTGTACTCTCCGAATACCGTCGTCGCGTGGAAGAACATCTCGCGCGTTCTTCGGACTTGGCCTCAGCCGTCTCCCAGCGCGACGCCGCCAAGAAGCGTCTCGACGAGCTCCGTCGTCTGCGATTGGAGGGCTTCATGGAAGGGTTCTCGACCATCTCTCTTAGACTAAAAGAGATGTACCAGATGATCACCATGGGCGGCAACGCAGAGCTGGAGCTGGTGGACAGTCTGGACCCCTTCTCGGAGGGAATCTTGTTCAGCGTGATGCCGCCCAAGAAGAGCTGGAAGAATATTTCTAATCTAAGTGGTGGCGAGAAGACGTTGAGTTCTCTGGCGCTGGTGTTTGCATTGCATCATTACAAGCCGACGCCGCTTTATGTGATGGATGAAATTGATGCGGCGCTGGATTTCAGGAATGTTAGTATTTCCCCTTTTCCCCTTTTCCTTCCTTTGCCTTTTCTTTTTTTTTTTTTTTTTCTTTCCTCGCTACGCTCGATCCCCGCCCCTCCCCCCTCCCTTTTTTTTTCATTCCCCACTGACAAAGCGAAAAAGGTCTCCATCGTAGCCTCCTACATCAAAGAACGCACCAAAAACGCCCAATTCATCGTCATCTCCCTGCGCAACAACATGTTTGAGCTCGCCGCCCGTCTGGTCGGCGTCTACAAGGTCAACCACATGACCAAGTCGGTCACAATTGAGAATCATGATTATATCCAGCGAGGCAAACATCAGAAGGAGGAAAAAGAACGGAGGGAGAGGGAGAGACGCCAGAAAGAAGAGGAGAAGAGGGAAAGGCAAGAAAGGGAACAAAGAGAGAGGGAAATGATGGGACAACAGTCGGCTGCGGAGGTTACTGTTGCTAGTATTGAGGCTTAGGGTGGACTGTGAGAGGGGGGTGGAGGGAGATGATAGAAAGTGGGTTTGGCTCGTCGGCTGGCAGGCTGGCCGGTAAATTCTGTTACATATCGGGATCACTAGATTATGGTCTTTTGTTGTTGTTGGGTGGTGGGTTTCTGTGTTATTTATTTTGAGGAGTTATGAGTATGTTACGAAAGGGGGAATCCAGGTTTACTTTTAACGTTGTCTTTGCTGCCCAATGCAGGAAAATCTTCATCTGCTGCGTTCATCTAATGTATTGCCCCGATGTATCATCAAAAGCTACCACTGGCGATGCAACATGCATCATTTTCGGAATCACACGATGAAGGCCCACTACTATATGGAGAGAAAAAGAAAAGGAAATTACAATTCATTTAGGTACATATTTTCACGCCCTTACCTTATTTTAGCCTTTTTATCCCAACCTTTGAATCATCATCACAGGCATATGGCGCTAGAGTGTCTAAGCACCCTTCGTTAATTTCCATCCTAGGTACCTACTGCTTAATTCTCCGGACTATACTACTCTCAACTAGGTAGGTAGGTATGCACCTACATATATAAGACGGAACGAAGTGAACCTATATAAAGATATATCAAACAAAACCATTTATAATACTAGTCTCTGAACAGACCCCATCTACCTCCGTTCCCCCGCCCTACATAAAATGTGGGTCTCCTCGAACTTTGTAAGAGGAGGTCTGTGTCAATTTTGAGCATTTTGGCCGTCAAGCGCTATTGTTCCCATACAAACAAAACTCTACTCAAATATATTACTCGTAGATATCTCTACAATTACAACCGATACCTAAATTTAATTTAATTATTAAGTTTAGTATTAGTCCTACCTTTAGTTTCGCAATTTTTTTTTTTTTACTATAATTAATATTTATTATTAGATAAAGTCTAGGGCGTTCCTTCGTTAAGCGCTATAATTACTATCCTAAGAAATAAGTATTATATTTTACTTATTTTTTATTATATTAATTTAAAATTTGGTATTAAATATAGCCCAATTTAATTCTACCTTCGACGAAGTTTTGGGGTTTATTCGATACTTTAAAACTTGTTCCAACTTTACTATTTCGCCCTCTCCCGGATTAATATTGTACAAATATATTACTACTATCGTTGAATATATATACCCAATAGAATACTCTAGACTTTAGACTCGTTTTATATACGCTATCGTCCGACTTCTACTTAATCCAATCTCTTAATTAATTGTAAATTCCAACCGCTATAAACCTCGTCCGGAATAGGTTAAATATATCTATTATATTATATACCGTTCTAGCAATACTATCCTTATAGTAGTAATTGGTTTTAGTAAGAATATTATACTTTAAACAATATTAGTAATTTTACTAAATAAAATTATTCTACAAATTATTCCTTTAAGCTGTTTCGGTTAGGAATAGAGGGACGTTATTATAAAGTATTCCGGCGCTAAGCTTCTATTTATTAATTAGGACCTTTATAAGGTATATTTAGTAATTACTATTTTAAATATAGAGTATTTAATTAATATATTTAGATTTATATAATATAGGACTATATATATATTAGACGTTTTACGTATATCTTCCTCGGGCCTAAGTAAGTTCTTTACTACCGGTTCTTTAAAATCCTTTGTAATCCGGAATTTACCGCCCGTATAGCGTTTATAATTATAGACGAACTTTATATAATTTACCAATAGCGTAACTTCTATATTAAATTCTTTAATCTCTTTCAATTCTACCGGACCCTTCCCCTCTTTATTCCTTAGTTCGGTTATATAGCTATATTAACTAGAGAATCTAAGGTTTATATATAATAATACGCTAATTTTTATAAATTTAGAGAATCTTCCAACTCCCTACGTATTATCTATATTTTAATCGACCGCCCTAATATTAATATAGTTTTTAATTATATTCCACTTAGTGAAAATTAAGTTTTTGAGCGACTTGAATTTCTCCTTATCCCTATAATAGGGGTAATAATCCCTAAAATTATTATTTATATTGATAGTAAGGACTTAATTAATAAAGTAAGGAAGTATTTTATTTATACTATAATTAAGCGCAATCTCTATACTAAAACCGAAGTGCCTATAGTAGTCTAAGTTTACTACTTTTATATTCGCCCCCCTAACTAAGAACGTCTATATTAGTAATTTATTACCCCTAATTCCTAATATTGTATTATTATATCGATGGTCGTATTAGGGATAGGTATAGATATATTTAATATAGTCCGAGTTATATAATATAATGAGGTTACGTTTAAGGATATTGCAGATTTATAGTAATGTTTTGGTCGCGCCGTTTGCGCTGGCGGAGAGGGTATCGCCTATTTCTTTGCACTTTATTGGTATTTTAATTGGTTTGGATATATATTCAAAAAGCCGTCTTTATTGTAAAATTAACTATACAATAATTGTTTATGTATATATAATACTAAATCGTTATTTATATCGGACACAATCTTCAATATAGTTTAATCTTAGTTATTTAACTAATTTAGATGCCCTTCGTTTATAATAAACCCTAATTTCGGTATATTCGGGATTATTAAACTAAAGAAATAGACGAAGTATAATACTAAGTAATAGGCTAAATTAATTGTATATTACCCTAATATATATATTATCGCGAATGCAAAGTATTTCTACAAAGCCATTCTCTATATTCTCTAGGGTTATATCGATTATAATAATTATATTCGTACTATGTGTTGCAATAGGTATAATTACTACCTTAGTCAGGTTAAATAGCTACCTAAAAGGCCGAAGAAGAAGTCTAGCCTACTATCCGATACCTTTAAAGCTAGTATTTTCTTATTATACCTCTAAAATTTTTTTTCGGAACGTATTACGTCGGTATACGTATTATATTATATTAATTTCCAAATACCTTATACTATTCTTTTACTACCTAAAATCTCTTAGTAAATTATATATATTATAGTTGTAATTAAGGTAAGCGATTCGATATATATATTGGACGACCTAATAATATATATACCTCTTTTATAGAATTAGGAGTACTTTAATACTTACGGGCCTAACCTTTTCGTAGAATATATTAGAGTACTATTGGTTATTAAAGTAAGTTAGAATAGTAAGTGTAAAAATAATTCTATTAAAAATATAATATATAATAGGAATAATATTATCTAACCTACTTTACCCCCGCTTCTTTATATTCTTACGACCTTAGCCCCTACTCCTAATCCCCGCCCTACTAAATACTATACAACTACTAGCTAGCGTTAATATATTTATTAAAGTACTTTTTACGTTTAATTATTTTTATTTTAATTAAAGTGGGTTGTTTATTCGGATTAAAGTTATTTAATTCTTACTTTAATTAAAGTTTAATAACCTATATATATTATTTATAAATGACCTTCGTTTTAGTTAAAACGAATCTATTCGCTTTAATTAGAGCGAAAGATAGTAGTTTAGAATTTACTTTAGCTAGAGCGAAAATCGTCTATAAGTAATATATAGGTTGTTTACTAGACTCTAATTAGAGCGAGAGCCGTATTTGACTATTATAGCATTTCGATTGAATATAGTAGGTTAGGTTCGATTTGTTAGTTAGGTAGAAAATATATATATAGGTTTATAATTAATAAATTTACTCCTTACTTCTAGTATTCGCTACTAGTATTAGCCTCGTCTACTCCCCTTCTACACCCTCGTACCTTATAACTTTTAGAAACCCATACGTTCTTTAAAGTACTACTTTATTATACTCCCTCTCCTAATTCCTTAGTAAACCAAATTTTATTTCCGTTTATACTATCGACCTTAAAGTTCGATATTAATACTAAATTTAATATTTAATATATTTTACTATCCTCCGCCTATTTTATTTTACTATATTTATTATTTCTATCCGAAAGCTTTATAGTTTAATATAAATTAGTTTGAGGCTCCTATGAATATACTTCTTATATAGAAGTTAGTATTCCGGGAGGGGCGTAATTAATCTTTAATTATTTAACCTCGGTAATATTAAGAATACTTCTTTTATCCTAATTCAAATAGCGCTAATTATAAAGTATACAAATAAATATAATTACTATCTTAAAGTATAAATCGATATTAAAGCTTAAATTAATATTACTTTTATTATTTAATTTAAATTCCCTATAAATTAAATTAGTAAATTATTAAATTTAATAAATAAACCCCGTGCTTTACAAACTTCGTAGTAACTATTACCAATTTATAGTAAAAGGAATACGCTATCTAGTATTTTAATAAGTATTAAATTAAGTAACGATATTATTAACCTACGGTAAAAGGAATATACCGTCTAGTACTTCGAATAAATTTTTAGTTATATAAATACTCATTCGAAGTGCTAGATAGTATATACGTATAGAAGGGAGAATTTAGGGACCGGGGTAAGGAAGGGGGGGAATAATTCTTATACCTTTTTAAGAGGGTTTAAAGCCGCTTTAGATTAGCGTCTCTTCTATTTACCTTAGTATTAGAATAAAAAGTAAGGGCGATTTTAATAAATAGTTTTTAAGGAGGGGAGGGGGTAGGGGAAGTAGTAAGGGTTAGGGTTAATCCTAAATATTAGGATAAAGACCTAAGGCCTAGGGTACTATATATAGGCCTTATTAACAATTACCTGCGGCGCCTATTAGTATATTTACTACTATATTAAGATAAAATCTAAACGGCCCGGGGTATAGTATATAAGCCTTATTTAGAATTACTTACGGCGCCTATCTATATATTTACTACTATATTAGAATAAAATCTAAACGGCCCGGGGTATAGCGTATAAACCTTATTTAGAATTACCTACGATACTTATTTGTATATTTATTATTATATTAAGATAAAATTTAATAATTTAAATATTCTATCTAATTAAAACTAGCGCTATATTCTAATTAAAGCGAAATTAAATATATAAGACTATTTTAGGTTTAATGTCTATACTTGTTAATAAGGGGGGTCGTACTCTAATTAGAGCGAAGTTAGGGTTTTTCTACCTCTTAGATTTTAAGAAGATTATTAAATATTCTTTCTATATTTAGTATAGGGCCGGAGTAGGCGGTTTATATTCTAATTAAAGCGAAGTATTTTATTTTTTAAAGATTTTAAAAAGATTTGAGTATTTTCTTTATATTTAATACGGAGTTAGGGTAGGTAGTTCGTACTTTAATTAAAGTAAAGTATTTTGTTTCTTAGAAATTTTAAGAAGATTATTGAGTATTCTCTTTATATATATAGGGTTAGGGTAGGCGGTTTATACTTTAATTAAAGTAAAATATTTTATTTTTTAAAGATTTTAAGAAGATTATTAAGTATTTTCTCTATATATACGGGGCCGGGGTAGGCGGTTTGTACTCTAATTAAAATAAAATATTTTATTTCTTAAAAATTTTAAAAAGATTATTAAGTATTTTCTTTGTATATATGGGGCTAGGGTAGGCGGTTTATACTCTAATTAGAGCGAAGTATTTTATTTTTTAGAAATTTTAAAAAGATTTAAATATTCTCTCTGTATTTAGTATAGGGCTGGGGTAGGCGGTTCGTATTCTAACTAGAGCGAAGTATTTTATTTTTTAGAGATTTTAAGAAGATTTGAGTATTTTTTCTATATTTAGTATAGGGCTAGGGTAGGCGGTTCGTACTCTAACTAAAATAAAATATTTTATCTCTTAAAGATTTTAAGAAGATTTATATTCTCTTTGTATGTACGGGGCCGGGGTGGGCGGTTTGTACTTTAATTAAAGCGAAGTATTTTGTCTTTTAGAGATTTTAAAAAGATTTGAATATCCTCTTTGTATATATGGGGCTGGGGTGGGCGGTTTGTATTTTAATTAAAGCGAAGTATTTTATTTTTTAGAAATTTTAAAAAGATTTAAATATTCTCTTTGTATTTAGTACGGGGCCGGGGTGGGCGGTTTATACTCTAATTAGAACAAAGTATTTTATTTTTTAAAGATTTTAAAAAAATTTGAGTATTCTTTCTATATTTAGTATAGGGCCGGGGTAGGCAGTTTGTATTTTAATTAAAGCGAAGTTAAGTATATAAAATTATTTTAATTTAATATTTTTAATATATTTTTCTATTACGGGGGCGGGGGGGGTTGTACTTTAATAAAAGCGAAGTTAGGTATATAAATTTAATATATTTAGATAATAGCCTACCGGTTCTTAGATTTTATAG
>NC_026507.1:508289-512170 GCF_000182925.2 Neurospora crassa OR74A
ATCCTTTTATAGTGCGGGGGGTAGGGGGTTCGTACTCTAATTAGAATGAAGTTGGATATTCGAAAATACCTTTATTATCCAACGCCAATATAGCGGTTATAATATTTTTATTTATAGCCGGAGTTTATAATACTTATTAAAAAGAGTAGATTATTTAGTAGTATTTCGAATATAGTAGATTATAATTAAATATTTACTAAGAGGGCTAGGCTTATCTGAATAGAGTGTAGTAAATTAATATTAGTTATAATACCTACCTATATAAAATATTATTAGTCGAAGAACTATTTAAATACCCTTTGCCGTAGTAGGTTAGGACTATCCCGGTTAGCCTAAGGGAAGATCTAATTTAATTTTAGAAATATAATCTTTGTTTGAGGGCGTAGGCGTATGCGATTATTATATTCGAATATTAAGCTAGATATAGCCGGCATTTTTACTAAGAGGTAGTAATAGGTTGAGAGGCTATATATTTCTACTATCGTTATAAAGTATAGGGGGGGGGGGTTTACGTACTCTAATTAAAGTGAAATTGAATATTCGTTCTATATTTTATCTATTCCGAATCCTTTTCTAAATTTATCCTTAATATTATTCTTATATTCCTCCTCGGAACTATCCATCTTCACCTTATTTTCTACGCCCTTAAATTATATATACCTTTAAAATATAACAAATTTATAAAGCTCATTTAATTTACTAATCTATAATATTAAGAGACATTCCTTTCCTCATTAGAAGTACCACTTTTATTATTAATTTCTTTATACTACCTCTCCATCTTCTTCAAATCTACTAATATCTCCCTTATTCCTATATATATAGTCTATAAAATATATATTAATTTAATAATATTTACCTAAATATCTTCCTAATTTTTATTTACTTTAGTTTATAATTATTATAATACGTTTACTAACTAATTATATCTATCTCGAACCTAAGTATAGACTTCTCTTATCGATTCTTCTATATTTATTATTTTACTCTAAATTGCCCTTTCTATTATAGCCCCTATACCTTGAATAATTTCTCTATAATTCTATTTGAATAAATTAATTCGATTTAATATATTAGCAAAGTTAATAGCTACTTATATTGAAAGCCGGACGTATATATTGTAGAAATCGCGGTTAATAATATTGCTATACTTTAATTATTATACTAAGGTTTCTTTAAATTAGTAATATTTTTTAGAAGTGTTTAGAAGAGGGTAGTACGTATTGGAGGATAATTGTACTGCTTGTTTTTGTATTGATTTGAGTAGGGCTGGGGGGGGCGTTAATATAAAGTAGCGTTTATTTAGTTTATTACTAATCTTTATATTTATTCTATACTACGATTCTAAATACCGTAGTTAATTCTTAACGAAGTTAATACGAAGTATAGCCTCTATACGAATTGGGTTTTTGTGCAATAGGAAAAACCTATACGTCCGGTAATATAAAGGGTAAGCCGGGTTTTTAATATATGAGCCTTTCTATCCTAGTATATCGTTAAGGATTGTCCGCTTATAGTCCTAAGAGAGATTACTATTATTAATTTTGAATATATTAATACGGTAAGGCTACTTCGGATCCGAATATAGCGTACGAAATACTATTACCCGATTAATAAAATACTGGGGAATATACTTAGTAATATAATTAGTTTAATACTCCTAAAACTTTATTAAAAGGTATAGTACTAATACCGACTTAGTAAAATATTAATAATTCGCTATAAATAAATCAAAGATCCTTGATTAGAAGTATAATTATAGTATACTAGGTTTAGTACCCTTAGTATTATATTCCGGCGGAGTAATAAGAATAGTTACCTAGATTAAGGGTTTATAGTATTCTAAAATAATAAATATAAACAGACCGTCAACAAATTCCTAATAATTTAATTAATAGGGTTAAAAAATATAATCCTCGTATATTAACTAAACCCGTTTAAAGCGGAATTAAATACCGTAGAAGGATGGGGTAATATTATTAACTTTTGTAATTACAAAGGGAAGGTCTTTGAGATTAATGTTCGGAATATATAAAACTTCCTATAAGTATCTATATTAGTATATAATAGTCTAAAAAGAATATAATAAGGAGATCTTTTTACCGGCCCCCCCTGTAGACTATTGTATATTAGATCGAATTACTAATTTCCACTTTATTATAATTCTATTTGTATAGCCTTTTCGGCCTTCTTCTATTCTTTTTAGGCCTTCTTCCTAAACCTCTTCCTCTTTGAAATACTATTATACCCTTCCTCTAAGTAAAGCTTCTTCTATATTAGCCTTAACGTATTAGTACTACCCTCGCTATTATTATTATTAAAATTAATATTATAATTAGTATTAATATAATTAAGCGAATTATATATAGGTATTAATTATTTACCTTAAGTAAATAGGGCCTATAGCACTTAGTCCAAAGTCGCTAGGGCGTTTACCGGTTGTATAAAAGAATTAGCCGGAGGCTAAACGGAAGTTAATTGAATTCAATTGTATAAATATAGTAATTTAAATTAATTTTACTATATAACAATCCGTATCTTTATTAATATTAGTCGTATTAGTATATTTGGAATAACCTCTTTTATAATTCAATTTATTTGTAATATTCAATTAATATATAGCCACTCTGTTAAATCTAACTTATTTATAATAAGCCTACCTACTACTATTATAAGGAAGATTAAGCCGAAAGAATATATAGGGAGAATTAGGCTTAATACTTAATATACCTATTTATAATCCTTAGAAAAATTGTAATACTTATAGGAATTTATAATAATAATACTAAAGGTGAGCCTATAAGGCAATTTTACTAGTTTTAATTCAAATCCGTATTTATTGAGCCCTAATTTATTTATAGCGAACCTACTTACTACTATTGTAGGGAGGACCGAATTGAAAGGATATATAGGGAGAGTTGAGCTTAATATTTAATGTACCTATTTATAATCCTTAGAAAAATCGGGAATAGAATAATAGAGGACTTTCCTACGACTCTAGTCGGGTATATAATTCTTCAGTAATATAGTATTATAAATCGGATAGGTTATAAATAGAAGAGGCGATACTAGATTAATATTGGGCGTAGTATAGACGGGTGGGATTAACCTTATTTCCGGAAACTCCTTATAAATTCAATTGAAATTGAGGACGGTTAATAAATTTAAATCGGAAAGGATTTAATCTATCTCGTAACTAAAGATAATTATTAAAGCGGCCGTAGGTAGGTAGTATATAGGTAGGCAACCCTAGACATCGGGCTATATACCCTAATATATAATACTAGCTACTACCTCTATCTACTAATATTACAATTTAATATTATATATATATAAAGCCTTCTTAATTTATTAATATAGAGTACCTCGATATATTAGTTGCTTCAATATTCGAAGGCTCCGTATTTACTAAAAGGCTAATATACGAATATAAATTATAAAGTAGACCTATTAATTTCGTACGTTACTAATTTACTAAATAGGGAAGGAGGACGATTAATTAAATCCTAGACGCTATTGTATAAACCCTTTTTAAAAATCCTTACTAACTATAATATCGCCCCCCCCCCCCCAATATTATAATCCTATATCTATTAATCCGGCGCCGCCGAATAGCTATATACTACTTTAAATTACTATTACAATTAATATAGAATCTTATAACTATACGAATAAATAGGATAATTATTATTATAGGCCTAATAGTACGCTAAAGGGCAAACAGCAGCTATTCCGTTTTAATTAAATAAAATACAAAAAATAAGAAAACGCTAGTATAAAGGCTAATAGAAGTAAGTTGGGTTTCGGTATTAGGGAATTATTAATACTAATAGTACTATTATACTATTAATTATATAATTACAAACTATACTATCGAACAA